>NC_053433.1:57010376-57065431 GCF_007990345.1 Gossypium hirsutum | reverse complement strand
TCCGCAATGAAAGTATTTTCCAAAATTAATACTTTTCCTAAAAAAGACTTAATCAAATGGTTTCCTAGAAATATCCATGACGTTAAGGTGTGGCAATGGCGATTGCATATGTAGGTTGATCCAAGGAAGCTTGGTACTTAAGCCGTTTATGACTCACACCTCTTTTCGGTTTCCTACCTGGTGCACAGCTTCCATTCACTTTAACCTATAATGAAATTATCTTTTAAAACACTAAGTAAGTTTTTCAGGATCAACAATATAAAATATTTTGAACGATTCGATGTGGCATGTCGGATACATTGATAGTGGTATCAGACCTAGTTGCAACAACTCGGCTGTGGAATGTTTACAAACAAGATTTTTGAAAGCGAAAATTTTATAAGAATCGAAAAACTGATTTTCAATAGATATTAGAGGGCATTCCGAATCTCCGGCCCAAGCCTTAAGTATTACTCAGACTCTCTGATATTTTTCTGATTATCTGTCTACTGAATCCTGCTAGGATACTCTAGATAGGATGATACTGAAACCATAGGAAATCTGATAAGAGACTGAAACTTAGCTAGACTTCGATTCTGCGAAAACAAACTCTGAACTACTATCTTATTCATAAACATTGTAATAAACACTGAATATTAATTATGCATAAAATTGTAATCAAGATATACGATATGAGTACAAGAGGCCGTGGATGGAGCGAGGAAGTGCTCAAGCGAGATCTTCGTCTTCGAGACATATGGCGTGGATCACCGGTACCACGGCAACAAGGTAGAGTCTCATGACTGCGGTGCTGAGGATGATGCCCTGTCACAGGCAATGCTCGTGTTCTGGAAAGGGTTGCCGGGACAAGTTCGGGCAATGAAATTTGAGGATCGATTTCTAAATGACTCGGGCCAACGGAGCGGAGATCTTAGGGTGCGTCTAGTATAACCCCGAATGTGGCGGAATATTGGTTGGAGGCCAGAAACGGATTATGGAAACTTGGACTGCTCTGAGGAGATTGTGAGTGGGGTATCTGTACTAAGTCATTTGAGTCACTCGGTTAGGGTAGACAAACTACATAGGGATGTACCCTTAGAAACTCAAGGTAAGATTTTCCCTGGAGATCTGATAGAGTTACCGTTCGGAGAGTTTGATCTCATTTTGGGAATGGACTGGCTTGTTAAGCATAAAGCGACTCTAGATTGTGCTGTTAAACAAATGGTGTTAAGGGCCACAAAGGATGAGGAGGTTATGGTGATAGGTGAGTGAAGAGATTATTTGTCCAATGTGGTATCGGCATTAAGAGCGAGAAGTGGATTCGAAAAGGTTGTGAGGCCTATTTGGCATTTGTAAGTCAGTCGGAGAGGAGGGACTGACAGTGGATAAGGTAGGACCGTAAAGGAGTTCCAAGATGTTTTTCTGAAGGAGCTTCCAAGATTGCCTCCAAACCGAGAAGTTGAGTTTGGAATAGATTTGTTGCCTGGAACGGCGCCGTGTCCATCGCACCGTATAGGATGGCACCGAAGAGTTAGTGGAGTTAAAGGCTCAAATTCAAGAGTTGTTGGATAGGGGCTTCATTAGGCCAAGCATGTCTCCATGGGGAGCACCGGTGCTATTCGTGAAAAAGAAGGATGGTATGATGCGGATGTGCATTGATTATCTCCAGTTGAACAAACTGACGATTAAGAATAAGTATCCACTACCAAGGATTGACGATCTGTTCGACCAGCTTAGAGGAGCTTCTATATTTCCAAGATCGACTCCGATCTGGATATCATCAGTTAGTCAGAGGCAGATATCCATAAGACGACATTCAGAACTCGTATGGTCATTACGATTTCTGTTATGCCATTGACTGACGAACCTCCTGTAGCGTTTATGATCTGATGAATCGTGTTTTCCACCATGTTTGGATAGTTCGTAGTCGTCTTTATTGACATATCCTGGTATATTCTGAAACTGAAGCGAACATGATGAGCATCTCTGTATAGTGCTGCAAGTGTTAGGGAGAAGGAACTCTTGTGAAGTTCAGCAAGTGTGAATTTTGGTTGAGGAGTAACCTTCTTAGACATGTGGTCTCTGCTGAGGAGATTAAGGTGGACCCTCGGAAAATTGAAGTGATTTTGGAATGGAAGCCGCCTAGGTCAGTATCGAAAATACGGAGTTTCCTAGGACTGGCAGGATACTACAGAAGTTTTGTAGAAGGTTTTTCTGTGATGGTAGCACCTCTAAAAAAACTCATAAGGAAAGGAGTACCATTTGTATAGACTAAGAAGCAGCAAGAAGCTTTTGAGAAGTTGAAGAAAGTTCTGACTGAAGCACCTGTGTTAATTCAACCGGAGTCTGGGAAGGATTTTACTGTATACAGTGACGCATCACACGTGGGTTTGGGCTGCGTGTTAATGCAAGAGGGTAAGGTGGTTGCATATGCATCACGACAGCTTAAGCCTCATGAGGGGAACTATCCGACTCATGATTTAGAGCTAGCAGTAGTGATCTTCGGTTGAAAATCTGGAGACATTACTTATACGGAGAAAAGTGTATCATATACACGGACCATAAGAGCCTAAAGTATCTGTTAACTCAGAAGGAGTTAAACCTTAGGCAACGAAGATGGGTAGAGTTTCTTAAGGATTAAGACTGTTCGATCGAGTATCACCAGCCAAGGCTAATGTGGTAGCCGATGCTTTAAGTCATAGAACCGTATCTGATCTGAGAGCAATGTTTGCTCTTTAAGTCTGTATGATGATGGCAGTTTGTTGGCTGAATTGCAAGTAAGGCCAACCTGGGTGGACCAGATTAAGGAAAAGCAATTGGAAGATGAGTCTTTGGTTGCTCATTTTCAACAAGTTAAGGAAGGGGAAACTTCTGAGTTCGGTTTAAATGGTGATGGAGTTCTGTGTTTCCGAGGAAGAATTGTGTTCCGAGGGACTCTGATTTAAGGCAGACAATATTGAAGGAAGCTCATGGGGGACTATGTGCCATGCATCCTAGAGGGAATAAGTTGTATAACGACTTGCGAGAATTGTACTGGTGGCCTGGACTTAAACGAGAAGTAACGGAGTTTGTAGGGAAATGTCTGACATGCCAGCAAGTGAAAGTTGAGCATCAATTACCTTCTGGACTGTTGCAGCCAGTGAAGATACCACTTTGGAAGTGGGAGAGGGTAACCATGGACTTTGTGAGTGGGTTGCCTTTGACACCATCAAAGAAGACTCGGTGTGGGTGATTGTGGATAGGTTGACCAAATCGGCCCATTTCATACTTGTTCGTACTGACTTTTCACTTCAAAAGTTAGCCAAGCTGTATGTGGCGAAGATTGTACGACTTCATGGAGTCCCAGTTTCAATTATTTCTGATCGGGATCCCATATTTACATCTCGGGTTTGGCAAGGTTGCATGAGGCGTTGGGGACGCGATTGAATTTTAGTACGGCTTTCCATCCCCAGACTGATGGTCAATCGGAAAGGGTTATTCAGATTCTGGAGGACATGTTGAGGGATGCGTGATTGACTTTTTCTAGGTAGTTGGGAGGATTACTTGCCGTTGGCAGAATTTGCATACAATAACAGTTACCAGGCGAGTATTCGAATGGCACCATATGAAGCACTGTATGGACGAAGGTGTCGTACACCTAGAGAGCGACAATTTCTTGGACCAGAGTTGGTAGCTGATACTGAGGATAAGGTCAGAATAATTAGGATCGGTTAAAAGAAGCATCAGATAGGAAAAGTCGTATGCAGATTTGAAGCGTAAGAGATTGAGTACTCAGTAGGTGATATGGTCTTCTTAAAGGTTTCTCCTTGGAAGAAGATATTAAGGTTGGTAAGAAGGGCAAGTTGAATCCGTGGTTCATTGGGCCTTATGGCTTTTGAAGCTAGTAGGCCCAGTGGCTTATCAATTGGAATTGCCTCCAGAGTTAGACAGGATTCACGATGTTTTTCACGTCTCCATGTTAAGGCGTTATCTGCTGACCCTGCTCATGTCCTGCCAGTTGCAGAAATTGAAGTTCAGACTGATTTGACCTTTGAGGAGGAGCCTGTGCAAATATTGGCTCGAGATGTTAAGGTTCTCAGAAGGAAATCTGTCCCGTTAGTGAAAGTACTTTGGGTAATCATGGAAGGGAAGAAGCTACTTGGGAATCAGAAGAGACTATGCGTCAACAATACCCTTAACTAGTTGGATCAGGTAAATTTCAAGGACGAAATTTCTTTAAGGAGGGTAGAGTTGTAACGCCCCAATTTCAGGAATTCTGTGAATGTTGGCATAGGTTTAATTATGTTAGTGGGCCTCTAGAAGGCCCAAGCTTAAGATAGAACCCGGCAATTTTCATTAATTTTTGTTTCATAAGAAAAAGGGGGTGAAATTATGAAATAGAACCTATGTGAAAATGTTTGAAAATGCTATAGGCTAAATTGAAGTGGCCAAATAAATAGGAGTGCAAAATAGGAGGATTTGCATGACAAACCTCCCATTTTACATGAAGTGGCCAGCCATCATGTTGTTGTAGACAATATGAGCACTTGATATCCATAATTCATGGTACAAATTGATAATGAGTTTGGTAAATGTTCCATGATAATGGATTAGGTAAATATTCCATGATAATGGGTTAGGTAAATGTTCCATGATAATGGTTTAGGTAAATGTTCCATGATGGGCATTTCATGTCTTTTGTATTAAAGAATTAAATGGATGAAATATGAAATTTTAGTAAAAGAAAAAGGGGTGAAAAGAACAAAGTTTTGTCCATCTTTTTTCATCATACCTAAAGTTAGAGAAGAGAAAGGAGAGGAGAAAGCTCTTGAATGTTCGGTACTTGGGGAAGAAAATTGAAGGTAAGTTTTTGGTGCCTTGCTTCTATTTTGAGGTTCATGAGTTCTTCTTGATTCTACCTTAACTCTTGAAGCATATTTTGGTTTTTAGTTGTGTTGTGAGCATTTAGTCATGAATTAAAATGAAGGAAATGGTTGTTGTTTCATGTTCTTTTGATGAAAAATGGAAGATAGGTGAAGTTGAGCCAAACAAATGAGCATGCATGTGCCTTAGATGCTAAGGGGAAAAATCGGCTAACATGTTGTGCTTTAAAATGATGAAATAGAGATTATACTTAAGTAAAATCATATATATGTGATGATTGATTGGTGATATATATATTTAAATAACAAGCATGCAAGTTAGGTGTGAAAGAGTGATTTGGTAATAAATCTGCTTGGGATAGCAGCAGTAACGTGACTTTGGAAAATCACCATAAATTGTGGGAGATGAGTTAGAAGCTATAAATTATGTAATTAAAGCTTAATGATCTAGTTTCAAATGGAATAAACAAGAACATATTTTGAATTCTGTACAATGAGAATTTTATTCGTAATTAAGAGTGGTCAGATTAGTCAAATAGTGAAACATGGGAAACTTTGAGAAAAATCTGGTATTTATTGGCTAAACCAAAAATTCTGAAAATTTTATGATAGAAGATATATGGGTCTATTTTCAAGGAAAATTAACAGCACTTGATTTGGAGTTTGTAGCTCTAGTTATAAATGATTTAGTGACTGTTGCTCAGGAAGACAGCTTGCAGTGAAATTATGATTATGTGGTCACCATTGACAAAAATTTGTTAATGAGTTGCTTATTGTTTTCTTATAAGCTTACTATGATCTGTAGGTGTGGTTGGCCGAATATTGTAAGGGGTTAATATGTAGTTTGTATTTGAATAGTTAGATTAACGTGTTAGTAATCCAATTGTAGGCAGTTCGTGTGTGGATCTCGTCAGCATATCGTCGCAAACAGGTGTGTAACTAACACCCTCTTTCTTAGTCTAGATCGGCAAAAGTCGAAAAGCCGAAATGCCGAAAATCGGTATTTTGTAGATTTGCGAGTGTGCGAATGCTCGTGAGGTAAATCGATTAATGTTTTAGGTAAGCTGCAATGTTTGTATTGCAAAGTGCATGATTTATGTGCCCTCGATATTTTTGGGCTTAATGGGCCAAAATTGGAATGATGGGCCAACTGGCCCAATTCATAAGAACCCTCGGTAGTGATTCTGTTAGTACGTGAAAGGTAGGAATATGAATGAAAAACCTCAAAATAGATAAATTACTGAAATACCTTTAAAAGTGGAAAATTTACAGTTTTACCCCAGGAGATAAATTACCGAAATACCCCTAGGGTTAAATTAACCTAAATGCATGTTTGACTGTTGTTATATACTGCATGCCATGCTGTTATTATCTGATGCATGGGACTGGGATATTAACGGAGGAAGTACTGAAAGTGGCTTGTCCACATACTGGAGGCTTTGCCTCAATTTACTGTTAACTGAGTAGCAAGGCTGCAACTATGGAGTGTTGGGCTGGGTGGGTTGAGCTATTCCCCACATGGAGTGTATGGTTGGTACGGGTGGAGTGTAGTGGTTGGTGGGTTGAGTAGTCTCCCCAAATGGGCTTGCATATGTTTACTGATGTTGCATGTATTTTGAAATGGGCCTATGGGCCATACTGTTATCTGAATAAGGGGCTAAGGCCCGGTTTATTGTAATATGAAAAGGGCTCTGGCCCAGTACCACTGTTACCTGAATGGCCTTAGGCCCAATAGGCTTGAGCTGACTTGGGCTTTGAATAGGTTTTTCCTTACACACTGAGTTTCCCCAAACTCACCCCTTTTATTTTCATCCACGCAGGTAATCCCCAACCATAGTGGGCTTGGAGCTGTGAAGGAATTCGAAGTGGCCACCTGTTCTGAAAGTTTGATTTTCTTCTAGTGAACTGGACATCCTTTTATTTATGTTTGAAGTTTTGGGTTTTTAAATGTAATAAGGCCGCTTAATTATTGTTGATGGTTTTAATATGTATTACTAAGATAGGTATTACTTATTTTAACTGTTGAAATTGGATAGCTTTAGGGCGCGTTTTCAAAAACAACAATTGATTTCAAAATAACACGACAACAAACAAAGCTTCCGCAATGAAAGTATTTTCCAAAATTAATCACTTTTCCTAAAAACGACTTAATCAAATCGGTTTCCTAGAAATATCCATGTCATTAAGGTGTGGCAATGGCGGTATGCATGTCTAGGATTGGATCCGAAGGGAGCTTGGTACTTAAGCAGTCCGATGGACTCACCACCTCTTTTCTGGTTTCCTACCTGGTGCACAACTTCCATTCACTTTAACCTATAATGAAATTATCTTTTAAAACACTAAGTAAGTTTTTCAGGATCAGCAATATAAAATATTTTGAACGCTTCGATGTGGCATGTCAAATCCGGTCACAACGTCTGGGCTGGGTTTGGGGTGTTACACCATAAATTTCCCTAAAACTAGACTCACATATCTTTCCACCATAAAATTTTCATAATTTTTGGTTTAGCCAATTAGTACAGTTTATTCATTAAATTTTCCCCTGTTTCACTTTCTGATAGTTCTAACATCTCTTCACTAAAAATTAATTATCTCACAGTACAGAACTCGGATAATGTTCTTGTTAATTTATCTTGAAAATAGACTCATTAGGGATTTTAAAAATATAAGTTTGATCCTCTAATTATTTTTCTCCAAATTTTTGTGATTTTCCAAATTCAGAATAGGGAATCACGTAATCATTCCGAACTAGTCTCACAAAAACATAAATATCTCAAAATATAGAACTCCTTTTCTTTCTCTGTTTCTTTTATATGAAAATAGACTCATTAAGATTTAATTTGATATCCCATTCAGTCTCTGATTAAATTTCGACTATTTTTGGTGATTTTTCAAAATCATGTCACTGCTACTGTCCAAAACAGTTTTATTGCTAATTCACTCTTTCACACTTTCTTTGTATTAACCTCATTTGAACATACATATCACAAATCATTTTCACAACATTTTATACATCACAAGTATGGGCCCATGATTACAAGGTCACCATGAAATCATCCTCACATATAATTTACTTGTTTATAACCTTACCACATCCCGGTCACTTAATGTACACATCATTCACATAACCAAGTTCCTACACTTATTCATCACAAAACTCACACTTATTCATCACAAAACTCACAAAGCAATACATAGAGAGTCTCCCATTGAACACTTCGGATCAATCCTCGATACTTGGTGGTTTCAGTACATAGCTCCAGCATCATATAGTTTGGCTCTCTTGTACACACGGTGAACACTTAGTACCACCCATGTGACCTAGCCAGTTTATCTCGTAGCTCTCTTGTCTACATGGTGTCCTTCACCTGGAACCACGCATGCAACCTAGCTACATATATCCCGTAGCTCTCTTGTCTACATGGTGTACACATAGTATCACCCATGCAACCTAGCTACATCATAATGTCTTGTAGCTCTCTTGTACACATGATGTGCACTCAGCACCATACATGTGACCTAGCTGCATACCATCTGTATCATGCAATCTTTCCGAAGGTTCAACTGGGATTTCTCTTCTTTTCCAACAATTTCACCAATCAAGTAATTATCAACAAACATATTTCCAATATTATTATAAATATCATAATACAAGTAAAATTGATGTATTACTTACATATAAACTTACATCTTATTTAATATCAAGGCAATAACTTTAAATTACACATTGCCTTATTAAAAATCATATGAACTTACAATTTCCCATAATATCCATAATCATAGAAATCACATTTATGTATGATAATTCAATGCACTTCATGTACCATAGACATATTTTTAAATCAATTCATAAACTAGGCACCATAAACATTTAATTTAACATAATTCAATTAATTCATTAAATTTAACTTTCAAATATAAATTACAGCATTATTGTTGTATTATTATCACACCAACTTACATACTTTCAACACCTCGGCAATCATAGTAAATATATCAATTTTACATTGAAACATGCATAAATTAATGCTTATTATACATATGAACTTACCTCGATACTAAAACGACCATTTTACCAACTTTCCCAATTTTCGATTTTTCTCTCATTCTAGGTTCAAATCTCGTTTTTCGAGATCTAAAACATCATATTTTACTTATTTAATTAATTTAATATTCAAAATAGTCCTTAACTCAAACTTTGGAAAAATTACAATTTTGCCCCTAAACTTTTGCATATTTACACTTTTGCCCCTATGCTCGGGAATTAAACTTCATCCCTTATTCTTATGTTTCATGACATGCTGATCACTTTTCCCTCCTATGGAAACATCAAATTCTCACTCTAACATATACTTATGACTATTAGGTATTTTTACCGATTAAGCCCTTTTACTCGTT
Organism: Gossypium hirsutum; assembly: GCF_007990345.1. Classification (NCBI taxonomy): domain Eukaryota; kingdom Viridiplantae; phylum Streptophyta; class Magnoliopsida; order Malvales; family Malvaceae; genus Gossypium; species Gossypium hirsutum. Next base: position 57,056,192 of record NC_053433.1, on the reverse strand, counting down.
TTCACTCAAAACCGAGTAGCACAAGTATAATTTAAATCCTCATATTCTATCATAAAACATCAAAATAAACACATTTCACCTATGTTTATTTTTCCAAATATGAACCCTAGCTTAAATTATTGCTAAAATAAGCTTAATCAAATTACCGGGATACCAAAAACGTAAAAAACTTGAAAAACGGGGTTAGAACGGACTTACTATTGAGCTTGGAAAGCTTGAAAACCCTAGCCATGGCTTCCCCCATGCTAATTTCGGCCTCCATGAAAATGATGAGTCAATTTTGGCTTTATTTTCCCTTTTTATTTCTTTAAATTACCAAATGATTCCTTACTAAACTTTCAAAAATTCCATCCATGTCCAATTTTTTTCCATAACTTAGAAATTGGTTAAATTCTATTTAAGACCTCCTAATTAATATTTCAAAGCAATTTCATACTAGAAACTTCTAGAATGCAAGTTTTGCAACTTATTCAATTTAGTCCCTAACTTCAAATTGAGCACTTTATGCATAGAATTTCTTCACGAAATTTTCACACAATCATGCAATCATATCATAGACCTCAAAATAATCATAAAATAATTATTTCTATCTCAGATTTTGTGGTCCCGAAACCTCTGTTCCAACTAGACCCAATTTTAGGCTATTACATCATCAATACCCAAAAAGTGATAGCTTGATAGTGTGATGCTGCCTCCGATGATCTCCAACCCCGAGCTAACCTAACAACACTAAAAGAAATGGAAAGGAGAGGGGTAAGCTTTATAGCTTAGTAAGTCTATATGAAAATAATGAGAAATTTATTAACATGCTTTTACCAAATTCTTACGACATGTTCTCATTGTAACACAATCGAATTTACACATAATTCCACTATTTGCTCATATTCCAGTCAAGCTGTCTACTCAAGTTCGAGTCAGTAAGATATTTATAACTTGAGAAAAGAAACTCTAAATTAAGATCTGCTAATTTTCCCTGATGCTAGACTTAAAAATCTTCTTACCATAAAATTTTTAGAATTTTTAGTATAGCCAATAAGTACATTTAATTCTTCAAATTTACCCCTGTTCTGCTGTTTGACAGCTTCGACCTCTCTTTACTAAAGTTCATTTATCTGTTAGTACGAGATTTGAATAATGTTCCCATTTGTTTCTCTTAAAAATAGATTCATTAATAATTTATTCATATAAATTCTAACCAGTAATTATGTTTTTACAATTTTTAGTGATTTTCGAAAGTTAAGACAGGGGAGCCCAAAATCACTCTAACTCTATCTCACAAAAATTCAAATATCTCATAATATAAAATTCTTTTGCTTACATCATTTCCTCTATGTGAAACTAGACTCAATAATAATAGTTTATTCAATTTCTAATCCAATTTCCATAATTTTTGGTGGATTTTCAAAGTCAGACTACTGCTGCTATCCAAAATTGTTTTAGTGCAATATAATGATAACTATCATAAGTTCCTTTTCAACTAATCATGAACTCACCATTTCATGGACTCAATGTTCAATTACACAATGTAAGTTAGCATGATATTACAACAGAATTCATAATCATAATTCGTACATCTTAGCTCACCAATGTCTCAACATTTCAAAGTCTTAATAATTATAAGCTTAGTGTACATACCTGTGCCAGTCGTAGTATAGTATACAACCATACCTTTCCGTAACATGTCCTCCTCGGGACTTTCCTTACATCATCCATTGTATTACCCATTGAACACTCGGAATACTATTGGATACGCAGAAATTTACACATAAGTGCCACATATACAAATGTAGCCAAAGCTACTACATAACATGTAATGCTCATGAAGGAGCTACTCACGGGCTTGCTCATATAAGCTATCGGTCAAGGTGTAACTACATTGGTTGCTTACACAAGCTGACAGGTATCCGACAAACTTAAGGATTACCTAGCCACCGGTAGGACACACAAGGCTATTGCCCCAATTACATGTATCACATCCATTATGAACTCAGACCAACTCAATGAGCTCAGATGCTAGCATTCGTAATGAACTCGAACCAACTCAACGAGCTCGAATGCTTCACATTTACCACTAACTTGGACCAACTAAACAAGTTCAGATTTCTCACATATATCACGAACTCAGACCAACTCAATGAGCTCGAATTTCTTAATTACTAGTGACATGTCACTTGTATCCTAAACTATTCCTAGAGGTCAAATGGGATTTTTCGATACCACATCTCTGTCGAACTTACTCGAAGTGCCGATCGCGCTATCCATAGTACCAATTGCCCATTCATGGCATAATAATGCATAACTCAAATAGCAAATAAGCTTTGTAAATTTGCATAACATATATCACATATTTCATATATCACTTGTCATATATCATCATTTTCTTGCATTTCATATAATATTCTTCCATGTCATATTTCCACATCATGTACACCATTCCATCAACTTTTCCAATGTATTCAATCATACAATTTATGCAATAATAGTAAAGAATTATAATTCAAACATAACATTGCATTATTATTATAATACGAACTTACCTTGAATCCGAGCACGGCTAATTATTTCATTTTAGTCCACAATCTCGTACTTTCCCGATTTAAGCCCGAATCTCGATTTTCTTGATAAATGAGCATGGAATCTTGAACCAAACCAAGCCATGGCTTCCATGGTAGATTTTTCTGGTACATTAAGAAGATGGACAAATTTGGCTTATTTTGGCTTTTTTAATTCTTTTAATTATTAGATTACCAAAATGCCCCTAACTTAAAAATATTCTATTTCACCCATTTCATGTCTATTTTTGTCCAACAATTAACCAATGGTATAATTACCATTTAAGGACATCAAATTTAAAATTTCAAAACAATTTGACACCTTTAACATGTAGAACTCAACTTTTTCACTTTTTACAATTTAATCCTTTTGACTAAATTGAGTGCCCAAACGTCAAAATTTTCAAACAAAATTTTCACGAAATCATCCCATGAAATTGTAGACCATAAAAATATTATAAAAATAAGTTTTCTTACATCAGATTTGTGGTCCCAAAACCACTGTTCTGACTAGGCCCTAATTCGAGATGTTACACAAAAAGAGATTGATAGTGAAAAAGAAAGTGAAAAAGAAAAAAAAAGAGTGAGAGAATGCAAAAAGAGATCGAGAATGTGAAAAAAACGAATGAAAAAGATGAAAGTGAGCAATGTTTTACTAACAAACATGTGAATCTTTCTCGTGTTGTTTCTTTTTAGGTTTCTGAAGATTCGATTAACAGGTTCTGGCTTCATTACCTTCTCGATGAGAGGCGATTTTGATTGATTGAGAAAGGTAAGATCAGAAATGACCCTAGTCCACAAGTGCTTAAAGGTAAGCCATGTAAGGGTTCTACCATTTTTGAACCTTCCCAACCTCACCTGATTCTCGATGACCTTGTTTTAGATAGTGGTTTGAAGAGTCTTACTATTGATGAGTATTGCATTGACAAGTTTGTTGATGTAGTAAGAATGAATTGGCATAAACAAAATTTGATTTCGTGTGGTAAAGAGTTGACATCTAAAATGCCTAAACTGTTTGTTTGTATTGATAATGTGAATTCTTTAATATGTTGTGCAAAAACCACATGTTTCAGTAAGCCTTTACAAATGAAACGTGAAAGGTTTGATTGTTTGAATATTTGTATACCTCACTCTTGTTTGTTTGGCATGTGTGATGTCTTGTGAAAATGAAATTGTTGTTGCGTGGCAAAATGACCGATCAAAACTATGTTTTTAAACCTGGAGCATGTATTCCTAAGTTGTTGTCAAGTGAAGGCGAGCACCATAACTTTATCTTGAATAAATGTGTTGAACCCTTCCATTTCCTCCAAGTTTTATCTTTATTCTTAAAAACAAAAGATGTGAATCTGATGGTTTACAAAGTCAAAATCAATTCTTTGATTCCAGAGGATGTTCTAAATTGTGGTTTAAAGGATGTGAGTGTATTTTTCATGGTTATGACTTTCTATTAATTCGTGTTCCTACCATGTTGTCGACAATGAAATGTTCCATTCAAATTGAAATGGTAAGGGAAAACTATGTTTTTTATCTCAGAAATTATTTTTCTGTGATATTGTTAAAGGATTTGAGAATTGGAATATTGTTAACTCTCGAATGCCTTGTGATTCTAGTTTGTTTCCCTCTAAGAACCTTTCGATTCATTGTGGAAAGGTAAGACCGATTTCCATTTTTGATCCTGGTATTGGTTTATTTGCTCAATTTTTGAATAAGATTCTGAAAATTTCTCTTGAGAGTATAATTTCTTGTGTCACTAAACTATTTCATTTTTGTGTAGGTGACATTTTGAAATGGTTTCCTCTTAAAGAGGGAGGGCATGCACCTAACCTTTTTCCTTTTTGACTTATATATGATTTTTAGATTCTTGGGAGCAATGCTGTCAAGTTCACTAACCAAAAAGTTTGTGATAAAGAAATATTTTTAGCGAGCAAGTGGCCCGATTTGAGGACAATTCGTCATCAAGGGGGAGGGTATGATGCGATCTCGGCCGCATCATGTTTCGACACAACTCGCTGACCTCAGAATTGGCCTAAGCTCGAGGGCCTGAAGTGCAAAATGAAGCTTAATCTCAGCTCAATAAGCTCAATTTTAGCTTCTTCAAGCTTGTCTAGCTCAACCCGAGTTCATTTAGCTTATTTTCAACCCATCTTTAATTTGCTGGAATAAACATTTAATTTCCTGGAATAAAATTAAATAATATTTAGTTTAAGTATTAAATATGTTTAGTTAGTTTAGTTTAATTAATTAATTTTCTGGAATAAATTACTCATCTTAGTTAATTGAGTTCATCTTAGTTAATTAAGTTGCTAGAATAAATCACTCGTCTTAGTTCATTAAGTTCAGCTTAGTTAATTTATTTGTTGGAATAATTTATTGTTCCATGTGTTTTTAAGTTTATTAATTAAGCTTATTAAGTCTAATATGTGTTCAAATGTTTTTAATGTGTTTAATGAGTTTTAATGTGTTTGTTTGTAGATGACTATTCAGTTGAAATAAGTTATGTCCAAGGGAACTGTTATAAAGTGTTAATGCGGCTGTTACATTACTTAAAGAAGAACATTATTTATCACTTAATGGAGCTGTTACATCATTTTAAAAAGAGCATTATATATCTTTTAAATTCAGTTGCCTTTTATTCTTCTTCAAGTGTTCAAAATATCAATAAGTTGCTGGTGTCTATTCAGTTGCTCAAGAATGAAACCTAAGCATTCAAATTCATTAAATTAGCTGAATTGGAACAATAACTAATATTGATGGTTAGAGTTGCTTAGGCTTAGGGGAATTCAAGAGTTGTGTCTATTGAGTTACCAAGAGTTGTGCTTATTGATTAAGCTTTATTTCATTCATTAACAGCTCATTTAAGCTGATACTTGTGACAATTCAACTAGCCTTTATCTAGCCCTATAAATATTTATAATCAGCTCATTGTGATGGACCTTTTTTTTTTTTGCAGAAGATATGAAAATTGATATGTGTAAGATTTCTAAATCTTTTTGTTCTCTTGGGACTGACTTGACTTATCGAGCATAGCTTGTGGCATCATTTCCTTTCCATTGTTAACTGAACTTATCACTTTCGAGTGTGGCGTTCATATACCTTTGATTCCTATCATTTTTTATAGTGGGTCAAGGTTCGTTCTTATACCTTTGGTTCCTATCATTTTTTATAACGGGTCAAGCTCCTTTGCTGTTTTCTTAAACCATAAATCATCTAAGAACCATTTTGAGACTCGGGTCAACAATCCAATATTGTTGGTTCATTCTCAGTCTTAGCCAAATTATCCTTTATTTATTACCCATTTTACCTACTACCATATTTTGAAGCCATTTATTCTATTATGTTTCAATTAATCTGAAACGGACTTGTCCGTACTCAAATTCACGATTAGAAACAAATACGACTCGAGACATCACCAAAAGGAGTTCGTATCAAGTGTTATAGGTTGAGGTGGATGGAAACAGAGCCTTACTCTCGTCTTCCTCCACCAAAAACATTGCTCTCTGTAGAAGAAAAAAACCTCCAAGCTTTCTTGATTAAACAGTTTGGCATGTAAGTGTTTCAAAAGGCTATTATTCATAAGTTTCATGTTTTGAGATCTGTGAATCTCAATTTAGCTAACATGCATGTTGGATTTTAAAATTGTTAAAGTTGGAAAGCTGAAAATGATTAAATGAGTGTATTAACATATAGATCAAGAACCAAATCAACCTATTGATAATAAAAGGAAAGGAAAAACAACTTGAATAGTCTCTGATATCCTGTTCTGCTAGTATACCAGGTAAGTTCATAGGGTGTTGTTATATTTATTAATGAAATGTTTGAATATGAATGAATTCGAAAAATGTTAGTAAACTCATATTGATAAGGTGAGAAAGGTGTTATTCATTAAACAGAAAGTTCTTTGATGTATATGGATCTTGAATGAAGAGATGATACAATTGGCATGCCAATAGGGGTATTTACACACTATACGGAAAGAAGGGAGATGTGAAGAAAATAAAGTTATTGAAGTTTTTTTGGAATCATGAATTTGTTGCGAAATTCCAATCTAATCTCTTCGGATATTCTGGTGTGTTATCTATTGGAAAACTCGTATAAGCAAGTAGGCGTGTTATTAGGGGAGGTTATTTAGCCTACAGGATTTGCACTATGTGGATTTAACGTGTTATCAGATGGAATAGGTCTTATATGCAATTTGGCATGTTATTAGACCGAATAGCTCTTATGAGGAAATTAGCGTATTCTCGGTTGGTTACCTACGTATTGCTTTTGTTATGAGTGGTTTATTAGGCTGAATGTTTTCTGAATAAAATGTTTATGATATTTTATATGTTTGAATGGGATGTACTCACCTTGTATACATGAATGTGTTAGCAAGATGTGGAATTTAGTATATAAATGTTTTGGCAATGTGAGTGTTATGTTTTTAACCTATGAGCTGTTGGATCACTGATGGAACGAATTGGAGTGTAAAGGGTATGAATGGTTACCTTTAATCGTCTGAAAAATCAAAGAAATAGATTACACAATTGTATGTCAATTCTAAACTGCTACGAAATGTTTCGGCCTCTATGTAATCCACCCAGTGTGACAATGAATGGTAAGCACTCTTTAAAAGTTTTTCAAAGAGAGAAAAATCTATTGACGGCTATTAGACCTCACACATACCTTATTTCAAGTATCTTAGGTTTTTCTTAAAAACGCAATATATCCTAATTTGGGAATAACTGGTTTTTTACATAAATAAAATCATAATAAATAACCAAATTTAATAATTATAATTACCATAATTATAATAATGTTTAACCAAAAAATTACAATTACAGTAATTATAATAATATTCAATCCTAAATTATAATTACAATAATTATAACAAGAATTTCGGTAAATTATTTTTAGTTAAATTTTATACCAATCAAATTCATATATTAATTTAACCATATTTTTCATTATGTGTACAACATACTTGTACATATAATTTGTTCAATATTTAACTGCCCAATTAAATTAATTCTATAATCAATTTAATTCATGTGACAGTTAAACACAATACCAATTATGTTTGGATTCTATTCATTTCAACCATAGGGTGTGACCCTATAGGTTCTTGTAACGTTAGTAGTAATACTAGAATGATTCTAATATTACAAACAATGAGTGGCATCTAGCAATGCATCATTGCTACCTAAGTTATAAGAAGTTGTGATTCGACATAACCTCTCTATGATTAACCGTTCATGTATTAAATCCTTTTGTCCTTTATATCTAGAATGGACACAAGTCTTGGAATAGTCACACTTGCATAGTCCATCTAATGTTTCTTGATATCCTAAGTAGATTATAAAAAACAAATAAGTATTATATCTCATATCAACTTATTCGAGCATGGCCATGCATTTCTAGTCTTATTCAATAAAGTGGCCTAGGATATTGCTCCCATTATGTAGGAGGGACAAATTCTATATTGATCAACCATAACCAGTTGCGGTAGACATTTGACTTTATCAAAATATACGACTTGCGATGTTGGGATAATGATGATCTCAAGTTTATGGATCGTATACATAATAATCACTATGAGTAATGTTGTGACTATTACAAGATAATCCAAGAATCATACTCATAGCAGGTCAGTCCAATATGTTTATCTCTAACACACATACTTATGTATTGATTTTGACATCTCATGTCATTGACAAGACTTTGTCATTAATCAAGTACACGTTAGTCTTAATGCATTATTATCGTCCAAGGCGATAATAATACTCGAATAAGGACCTTTTAAGAATAATGATATTATTTTTAGGAAATTATTATAAAACTATTTATTTATATACAAAGAAAACAAACTGAAATAATAACGGTTATGCCTTATATTAATAAACGAGGTGAAATAAGTATGTTGTTACAATCATCTCATGATTGGTCTTTGGGCATACTCTAACATGAGCTTACTAAGCATATTTAATGTTTATCCCATTTAATTTTCCCCTTTCATGTAGAGCATGTGACAACCCTAAATTGACCCTAGTCGGTAAGTGGTTTCGAGACCGCTAAACCGAGTCACCAATGTATTTGAATGTGATATTTATTGTCTAGAATATGTGAATATGAATGTGTGAAAGTTTTAAGCTTCGATTTAGTCGCTTGCATGTGAATTTAGTTAATAGGACTTATGTGAGAAAATTTAGAAATGTGCTAGGCAAATGTAAGTGGCCTATTAATGCATGTTATAAAGATGATGGGTTTGCATGTCAAATTGCCCAAAATTTGAACTAGTGGCCGGCCATGCTATGGGTTAAAACCTATTATAAGCATGTTGTGTTAATGCTTTATGTTGGAAATAATAAAATAAAAAGGATTAGTAATAAAATAATGGAAATTGGGGGGGTGATGAAAAAAAAAGAGAAAAAAAGGTTCTCATTTTGTTCTTCTTGACCGAAAAATCAAAGGAAAGAAAGGAAGAAAGGTTGAAGAGGTTCGGCCATGCTTGTAACTAGGGTAAGGTATGTTTGATGTTGTTCCATGAGATTCATGCATATTTTTAGTTGTTAGCTTGAGTTCTACCTAGCCCATGGTTTAAATCTTTGCTATGTGATGGAGATGATACTCAGCCATGGGTGTTGTCTTCTTGGTTGGTGTTTGATGTTATGGTGATGAGGCATGAAGATGATTGAATTTGAGTGCTTAATAAAAAGGATTGAATGTGAGTGTGTGTGAGAATTTGAAAAGGATGGGTCTTAACAACTTCATGAAGTATTCGGCCATGGTGCTAAAATGTTGTATTGTGTTTAAACTTAAAATTTTTAGTGATATGGATGTGTCTTGTTGTATGAGTGCTTGAACAAACTATGATTAAATGGATGCATAGATTCAAAGTGGGAAGAATTGGCTATTACGCTTGATACTAATGCCGAATATGAGAATGTTGTACTTGAAAAAAAAATGTAGGTGAACATGACAAGTGTATTCGGCTTAGGGCATAAGGATATGAAAATTTTGAGTATTTATTTTTGATTGTGTGTGCATGACTATGGATAGTTGGCTGCCAAAAATATTATAAATACATGGTGTATGTTAAATTTATTAAGCTACAAAACATTATACATGTTCGGCCAAAGTAAATTATTTGAGTAAAGTATATCTTGATGGTACATTTCGGCTAGTATAAAATGTATATGGATGTCGTATGACTATGTTTGATTTGGGAAGTAAATTGTTTGATTTAGCTCAAGAGCCTAGAGGATCAAAGTTGGATAAGGGGAAGGAAAAAGTGATCGAATAGCCGTCGAAATCGTTCGACAACATCCGAGGTAAGTCTTTGAGTAATGGAACTTAGTTTATGATTTGATTAAGTTATGACGTATAAGCATAACAAATAAACAGTGATATAATGATTTTACTTGAATTATATGTCGAGATAATTAGTTAAGCCTATGACGGGTAGTCGAATGTGCATAGAGATCATGTCATAAAGCAAATCAATTTATGCTCTTTGTATGTGGCTATTGAGCCGAAAATGGGAATGATTGATAAGTGTCTTGTGTTTGAGTTCTAGTGATGAAAATGAAATATAGATGTGATATGATTTATTGATATACGTGCATGAATATTCGGATGATAACTGGGCTAAGTCCCGAAGGCATTTGTGCGAGTTACTATATTCGGGCTAAGTCCCGAAGGCATTTGTGCGAGTTACTATATCCGGGCTAAGTCCCGAAGGCATTTGTGCGAGTTACTATATCCGGGCTAAGTCCCGAAGGCAGTTGAGCGAGTAGCTATATCTGGCTAAATCCTGAAGGTACCTTGTTTAGGAATGAGCGATCTTGCTGTAATAATTTCAATTAATACGCTGGTAAAATCCCAACGATGAGGTATGTTTCGTATATGCATTGGAATAGTTGATTCCTTTTAAATAGTATTCGCTCAGTCGATTAATAAGCTTCCGGCCTTTGGTTAAGTTGATCCCTTATGTCTGAATATAAGGGTTGGAAATGTGAAGTAGGTATGATTTTGAGAATATGTGCATATGAAATTATCCGTTTAGTCATATGAATGCTATACTTCAGTTGTGCCTAATTTCATTGCTCAAAACTTACTAAGCATTAAATGCTTATTCCGTTTCTTTGATTCTCTGTTTTATAGATTTTGGTTCGTCAGCTATCGGACTCGGGAGTGTCAAAGTCGAAGTCGCCCACACTATCAAAGCCCTTTTGGTACTCTTTTAGTTGAACTCTGATAATGGCATGTATAGGGCTGCCCTTTTGTTGTTAGTCAAGTACTTTGGTATTGTATATATTTGGATAGCCATGCGAAAATGGCTTAAATATTTTGAGCATAGCATTATAATCATTTTGTATATATATATGGTTATTGAGAGGTGTGGAAATGCTTGGCAATGATTAGCCATTGGAATGGTTAATCACGATCATATTTTCGTGCTATGTATGTTAAAGGGCTAGTTGAATCATGGAAATTATGAAATAGGTAAAGTCTACCTTAAAAACAGATGCCGACAGCAGCAGTGATGTGAATTTGAAAAATCACTAAAAATAGTAGAAATGGAATTAAATAGTGAATAATTATGTAGTCGGACCTTGATGAGTCTACTTTCATATGAAAGTAACGAAATGATCATATGAGCCGTATTTTATGAGATGTTTAAGTTTTCATGAAACAGGGCCAGAGCGATTTCTGGATCCCCTGTTCTAACTTTGGAAATACATTATAAATTAACCAGAGATAATTAGAAGTCATTCAATATATGTATAGATTCCTTTTCGAGTCTAGTTTCTTTAGAAATAAATGGCATAAGTATTGAAGCCCTGTACAGGGAGATATCCAAGTCGGAATGTGCGAAGGTCAGAATGGTCGAACCCTGTAACAGGGGAGAATTTAACTAATAAAATGTACTAATTGGCCCAACCAAAAATTCTAGAAAAAAATTTGTGGATGGATATATGAGTCTAGTTTCAGGGAAAATTTACAGAATTAGTTTTCGAGTTTTGGAACTCGAGATATGACTTTTAAAGTGACTGTGATGCAGTTAACCAGCTTGTCCAGAATTTTAAAATGAACTGTGTTAATAAATGAAATAAGTCTGTTAACACCTCGTGTTCGACTTCGGCAATGGTCTCAGGTACGGGGTCTTACAGAGTAGTTGGTAGAACTCAGCAGGTGGATTGATCTACAACTTACACTATCCAACTTTTTTTTTGGTAGAATTATTTTAACTCTGCATTGGGTCTAGTGGCATATATACAAGGTCTATTTTGTGAACTTGAATGTGAAATGAATGGTAATGAATTGAATGTTTATATATTCATAATTTTTCGTGATGCTTGTTCAATGTTGGAGTAGACAATTAGCACACTTGAAATGAAAACAATTGCATGTACTGAATATGCTAACTTATTTTAGATAGTTGAAGGAAATAAAATGCGAACCACATTATCTTCGTCAACTGCAGCGTGCTATCTGAATGTGAGTCTATGTGGTAGATAAGATTAGATCATGGGGTCATGGTGTTCTAATTAAGTACAAGGATATGGTGAACTCCCTTCCTCATTCATTTGTTGAACAAGCCTCGGGCAGACATCTTTTGGCGAACCACCTTGGCATTCTTCGTTTAAAACTTTCGAATGGAAACTATAAATCACCTGAAACTAAAGATGTCTATTTAAAAACTTAACCAGTCTCATTTATGTTATAACCTCTAATATTTGTATGTGATCTAAGTAAAGCTACATTGAAATTTTTTTTGATCGTTGTGCACATAAATGTCTCTATTTTACTGTAGCATCCTGTAACTTAGGTTCGGCGACCAAACTAGGCGAGGAGTGTTAAACATACAATCCCTCATTCTTCCTAAATACTTGAGTATATGATTAACTTCTTACCATTGTCTTGGTCTTGGATTTGTCTGATATCTACTTACCAACCCCACTATAAAACAAATGTCTAGACGTGTACATAACATAACATACATGAGACTTCCTACTACTGAAGAATAAGGAACCTTTCTCACATTCTATCTTTCTTCCACTATCATAGGACAATCTTTCAAAGAGAGATGAAATCTTGATATAAAAGGTTGATTTCCCTTCTTCGAATCGGTCATTGCATAACTCTCCAATATCTTGTCTACGTATAAAGCTTGCAATAATGTTGTCACTTTCTTCTTTTGATCCTTTAAGATTTGAATGCGTAGAACAAAGTTAGCTTCTTCCAAGTCCTTTATCATAAATTGTTAGGTTAGCCACAGTTTAACCGATGAGAATGTCCCTACATGATTCCCAATGAGGAGAATGTCATCAACATATAGAACACGAAATACCATCTTTCAATCCTTTATACGCTTATAAACATATGGTTCATCTACATTTTGCTCAAATCCAAAAGTTTTGATCGTTTGGTCAAATCTTTGATTCCATGAGCGCGATGTTTGCTTAAGTCCATATATGGATCTAAGTAGTTTGCAAACTTTATGCCTATTTCTTTTGGCTATATATCCGATGGGTTGCATCATATAGATGCTTTCTTCAATATAGACATTCAAAAACCTTTTCTTGACATTCATTTGCAAGATCTTATTTTCAAGAGTCGCTGCAATGGATAGCAATGTGCAGACTGACTTGAGCATGGCAACTAAAGAAAAGGTTTCTTTGTATCTGATACCTTCTTTCTAAGTATAACTTTTTGCAACAAGTCTAGCCTTATAAGTTTCACTTTTTTTCTCTTGTACCCTATGGGTTTTATCCCTTCCAATAAGTCTATAAGTTCCCACACTAAATTGAAGTCCATAGAATCCATCTCAACTTTCATAGCTATTTCTCAGAGCTTGAAATCAGCACTCTGTATCGCTTCATCATACATGAATTGGTCATCATCTTCCTATTCGGTAAACTCAATGTTAAAAAACACTTCTGCAAAATTGGTAGAACTCAAGCCTTTGATAGACCCTCCCATTATGATGAAGCACTCTATACTACTATTCATTTACAGGTATACTATTAGGAATTGGTTTTGGTACCACTTTTGTAGGGTTTTGTATATTTCTTGAAAGTTCATCAAGTACCTCTATACTCCAAGGTTCGAAGTCATTCATGAAACATTTTGCAAGTAAAGTGGCATTTAGTTGACACTATAACAGTTTGCTATTTCGAGTTATAAAACAAATCACCCATTTGATATCCTACAAATATGCACAGTTCTATCTGTGAATCTAAGTTCCTCCCATCTTTATCCTCAAATCCTTAAATGGTTTAGATTCGACTTCCTATCATGCCACAATTCATGCGGATTTTTTGATATTGCCTTAGTTAGCACATCATTTAGAATATTGCAAGTCATTTGTATGCATATCCTCAAAAAGAGATTGACAATTTCCAATAACTTAACATCAAACACACCGTGTCTAACAACATTTGATTCATTCTCTCTAACATGCTATTCTATTTTTGAGTGCCCAACGCAGTTAACTAGTATAGAATATTATTCTCTATGAGGTACCTTAGGAAATCATCTGATAAATATTTCCCACTTTGACCAAACCGAAGTGTCTTTATGGGTAAACCTAGTTATTTCTCCACTTCAGCAAAAAACTCTTTGAATTAGTCAAAGGTTTCACTCTTGTGGTGTATTAGGCGCACATACCCATATATGGAATAATCATAAAAAAAGGTTAGATAATACTCATAACCACCTCCTGCACAGACGCTCATGGGGCCACATACATCAGTGTACACAAGCTCTAGGAGTTTTACAACTCTTATTCCTTTCTCATTAAAAGATCACTTAGTCATCTTAACTTTCATGTAAGATTCTCATTGTGAAAGATCAACTTCTTTAAGCGAGCTTAAGATGTCGTCTTTTACAAATCCAGTGATTCTTTCTTAGTAATTATGATCAAGTCTCAAATGCCAAAGGTACACCTCATTAGAGTGAGAATTTTTAAGTATTTTATTCGATATTTCAGTCTCAAGCGGTGTGTACATCTTTGGTTTGATAAAATAGAGATTATTTGACATCCTTCCATTATAGATAAGATTGGGATTTCTAAATATTGCAATTCCATTATTAAAAGCTTATCAGCATATAGCAATGAACTATCTCATCAGACTCCTCCCAACGTTTTCTAGCCTCATCTTGAGTGGTCGGAGGGCACTTATCAAGAATTGGTTTTAAGTTTCTCACTATTTAGAACAATTATCAAGTTCCTTTTCCATGCTTTATAGTTATTTTCGTTCAGTTTGTTTTCAATGAGAATGTTCAATAAGGAAGTTAGTGTCATTTTCAAACTAAAAATAAAATATTCATATATTAATATCTTTGTATTAAGAAAATGTTTGAATTTTTTTTGCAACATTATGATATGAATTAAGATGATGCATGTGTCTGAAGTTAAACCTTGAAAAAATTTGTAAGTTATTGCAACGATAATTCCTACACCTACTGAATTAAGCGACCGTAAGGTGATCATGAACAACTAGTAAGAACATGGATTTCCATCCAATTAGAATATTAACCTAATTCTTTAAGCATTCACACATACTAATAATTGTGTAACGTTTGACCATCTTTCTAGCTTAAGTAGAGCTCCATGGAGAGTTACTTAACTAGAAGATCTTGAGTGTATTACCATCAACTCAACACCCATCGTATCATGAACCACAAATAAGTCATTGTGGGACAATCTCACCGAGTAGCAGACTGAGACTATTTGTCCTCTTTAAAGATAGAACTTCTTGAAATATCATATGATAATACCTGCCACGAAGGTTGTTCCAACTATTATATGATCACAAGAGAGTTCTACTTACTTTCTGGAAATCTCTTCAATGGGATCCACATGACAATCCTACCTTGGGCTATTTAAATATCCATGTCATCATAAGAGACCAGCAATGGAAACCATAGGTCTTGTTCAGTGACCTTATACCACTCAATATTTTAGAAAGCGTGCAAGATTTTTAATGTCCAATTTCAATCATGAATGATCAATATATGCATGACAAGTACATGTGACATTCTTTCCTAAACTATATGGCATACTTATCTCATATATGTATGAAGATACATTCATAGTCATATAAATGTCATTATGCTTATTCAATAAATAAAAGCATAAAATTAAATAACTGTGAGTAGCCAAAGTTTACATGATTCCATTCTAGAAAAATAAAAACTGCAAAATTACAAAACTCATCCCAAAGCATACTTTGGGTCTTTAATTTTGCCACCATAGACTTCTGCTACGGTATTGGTTCACATTTCTATCATCGTCACCTTATTTTCGTCATTGTTTCTATGTCATCGCTACCAGCCACTGTCGTGGACCACTGCCAGATTATCGTCAAACCACCACTTAACCACCGTTGGGTCACCGTCAGTCATTCCCAATTTGGCTAGGTTGGGTTTATATCATCTCGATTGGTTTTGATGTATCTTAATTTTTTAGATTTCATTGGGAAACATTAGGTTACAAAATTCCTATGTCTATTTCCAGCTCACATATTTTATTCTAAATAAATCACAACTTTGGTAAAATTACTTTATCATCCATAATAAAAATATATATATCACACATTTATTCGCATACATTCTCTTAAACAAGAATACAACTACGAGACTACGACATCTTATAAAAAATAATCATACATGAATAAGAGAGAATTTAGATCTTGGTTTATTCTATAAACATGACATAACATGGCTCTGATATCAATTGTTGAAAAAATTTTTAGTAGAAAACAGTTTTCTTGCACAGCGAAAAATAAAAATTTTGAAAATCAATTTGGTTTGTGATATTTATAACAATAAACCCTATATTGATATCGTACCTAGTTTTCGAATAAACAGATCCTTATTGTTGTTGACTTTCAACCAAATGATCTTCTCTGCTCTTCTCAAACCATGAATTGTTTTGAGTGTGGGCTCGATCAAATTTAATCAAATACAAAAACTAGAAATAGTTTTCTTTTCTTTTTGGGTTAAAACGAAAATTATCTTCTCAAAATAGAAATTGACAAAATTGTTATTCCAGAAAAATATATTTAATAGTTGTGAATAAATTCTCTCTATTTTTCGGTAGAGTAACAATATTTTAAAGTTTAATAAATAGTCTTAATATGAGTTGTGTACGAAATAGCTTTGTAATAGTGATATTCAGGCTTTGAGCCTAGCAAGCCTTGTGCTGGTGATTATAATCGGGATTTATACCTAGCAGGCTTAATGTCGGTGAATAAATATCAAACCTTGGTCTAGTAGGCCTTGTGCCGGTGTATGATTCAGGCTGATGCCTAGCAGGTTTTATACTGGTGATTTATTTTCAAGCCTATGCCTATAAGACTTCACATTGATGTGGAAATTGAGCATGTAAGTTGATCCAAATGACCTTGTATATTGGTCCACATAGGTATGTACATATGTGATGATATATTGAACTTGTATATTTGGCCACATGTGATGTTATATTAAACTTGAATATTTGACTACATGTGATGTTTTATTGAGCTTGTATATTTGGTCATATATGATGATATATTGTACTTGTATGTTTGGCGATATGTGATGATATAATGAACCTTGAGTATTCGGCCATACAAGTAAGTATTTATAAGATGATATATTGGATCTTGAATATTCGGCCAAATAGGTGTGTATATATGTGATATTATATTTGATTTTCTATAATAGACCAAATGAATGATGTTGGTTTATAAAGTTGTAACACCCCTCACCCGTATCCAAGGCTGGAACAGGGTATGAGGCATTACCAGACTTAACCATACACATAGACGAAAATCGGGCCATAAAATTTCATTTAATTCAAAACTTTTCGAACACAAGCATAGACTCATATTTAAAGACATATAATGTGGCATAAATGAGCACTTACACATCCATAATCATGCAATAACATGTCATTCACTTTAAACATATTTGCTTACTATCTTGTATATAATATACATTCTTACACTAACTAGAACTAGACATGCTAAATCTTACTCTCATTTCATATCATCATAATGTAGTTACCAATTTGTCCATTAAACATCCATATTCAAGGCAACATTACTCATTTCCATTTAATTCATGATCCACTAGCCTGCATTTAACTTACCTGATGTATTACCAATCATGCATAACAAACAAAGCTAACTATATCATCACATCAAAACATAAGACATGGCATGAGTAATTAAACTTACAAACCATAATGGATAAGGACCACATCTCATGATCATATACGATGACTCAATGCAGACCGATACATACGGTCAGAGTCATAATAATAATACATATCACAACCCAACTTCCTACACATGCCACTCACTTGATATTTCTAATATTTGAATTAATTCTCCCAAAAATGATAGCTTGATAGTGTGATTTTGTCTCCGACGATCTCCAACCCCGAGCTGACCTACCAAAACTGAAGAAGTAGAGAGGAGGGGTAAGCTTTATGCTTCGTAAGTCCATATGAAGTTAATAAGCAATTACCCACATTTTTTTTAAACACATTTTTTTTAAAGTAAAACATCATAATCATATAATTTACTCTTGTTTAGGTTAAGTTGTTTTACCCTGTTACAGTTACTAATTCATTTATATCTGGAGCTATGAGACTCCAGATTAAGTTTTGTTAATTTTTTATGAAACTAGACTCATATACCTTTCTCCCATAAAATTTTCATAATTTTTGGTTTAGCCAATTAGTACATTGTATTCATTAAATTTTCCCCTGTTTTGCTATCCAATAGTTCTGACCTCTCTTCACTAAAAATTACTTTCCTCATAGTACAGAATTCTAATCATGCTCTGATCTATCTTTCTAGAGAATAGACTCATTAAGGATTTTAATAATATAAATTACAACCCATAATTATTTTTATAAATTTTTTAATGATTTTCTCAAATCAGAACAGGGGATCACGAAGTCATTCAGACTCTATCTCAAAAACATTAAAATATCTCATAATAGAAATTTCTATTGCATATATCGTTTCTTTTATGTGAAACTACACTCATTGGGATTTAACCTCATATTTTATTAAGCCCCTATTTCAATTTCCACAATTTATGGTGAATTTTTAAAGTTGCACCACTGCAGTAACCCAAAACTATCAAGGCTAAATTTACTTATTCATTACTATTATTCACCAAATCCATACAATATCATTTCATTCATAATGGTAAGAACACATAATTATGCTTCATAAGCATAAATCCATAATCTCAATGTCATCAAGTATTAAGGACATAATCCAAATCATGTCATTTCATAATATTCACCAAATACTATATACATCATAGATCATCACATGTCAAGGCATCACACATAAGTTTAGTGTACATACCTGTACAACTTGTAACATAACTCAAAGACATACTCACCAATGGCTTATCTCATTGGGATCATCAACGAATACTTCACCAAATTACCCGTTGAACACTCAGAATATAATCGGATACACGGAATGCATGCACATAAGTGCCATGCCCACAGCTAGAAAAACTCAATAGCCTGCGGAATATATGTGTAGCTAAGCTACCATGTAACCCACCCATAAGTTAACTCAGACTCAACTCAACTAGTTCAGATGCCTAGTTACAACTCACGAACTCGGACTCAACTCAACGAGTTCGAAACTCAAATATCCTAGTGACATGTAACTTGCATCCTAATCTATTCTTAATATTCAAACGGGATTTTCCTCAATCACACATCTTTGCTGTCTTCCACGAAATGTCGGAACTGATACTTGATAGCATTTCATATTTATCAAGTAGCTCACATAATTTCACATTTCATATTTCATATTTCATGATAATAATCATCATATCATATAAATAACATTAAATTACACATTGCACTATAAAAAAAATCATATGAACTTACCTCGTATGCAAAAATGGCCATTTTTACCATTTTGTCCACAACTTGATACTTTTCGATTTTAGCCCGAATTTCTACTTTTCCTTACTCTATAATTTCAAATATTGCCTAATTAGGACTCACATTATTCAAATTAACCCAAAATCATATTTTGGAAGAATTACAATTTTGTCCCTAAACTTTGTCAAAATTACATTTTCCCCTAGACTCGTAAATTAAATTTCATCCTATTTCCTTATGTTTTATGACATGCTGATCATTTTTTCCTTCTATAGCAACATCAAATTTGCACTCTAACATGTACTTATGAACATTAGGTATTTTTATCGATTATGTCGTTTTACTTGTTTTCATGAAAAATCGCTTAGTAAAAGTTGTTTATCACAATTTCAAACTTCATATTCTACCATAATAATTAAAATAAACTCATTTCACCTATGGTTATTTTTCCAAATATAAACCCTAGGTTAAATTATTGCTAGAATAAGCTTAACCAAGTTACCGGGATTTAAAAAATGTAAAGAACTTTAAAAACGGGGCTAGGGAGCATTTACAATCGAGCTTGGGAGTTTGAACAAACCTTAACCATGGCTGCTACTGGTAGAAACGGTTGAATGAAGAAGATGATAGCTAATTTGGCTTATTTTCCTTTTAATTCTTTTAATTATTGGTTTACCAAAATACCCTTAACTTAAAAATATTTTATTACACTCATTTCATGTATATTTTTGTCCAGCAATTAACCAATGGTCTAATTACCATTTAATGACCCTCAATTTAAAATTTCATAACAATTGGACACCTCTAGTAGTAGAACTAAACTTTTGCACTTTTTACGATTTAGTCCTTTTGACTAAATTAAGTGCTCGGATGTCAAAATTTTCAAACGAAATTTTTACGAAATTATTCCGTGAATTCGTAGACCATAAAAATATAATAAAAAATAAAATTTTCATCTTCAGATTTGTGGTCCCGAAACCACTGTTCCAACTAGGCCCAAAATCAGGGTGTTACAACTCTCCCCCCTTTAGGGATTTTTGTCCCTGAAAATCTTACCGAAAAAGTAGTCTTAACTTAGATTTCTCAATCTCATACTCGATACCAAAGTACCTTCACTTAAGTGGTGCCTACAATACATCTCTTTAATTTCTCATATGATCTGAAAGCTTACGGACTCAACTCCCAATTGTTCTTAAATTTTCAAAGGCTTCCCAGTTTCCCATGATATCATGACATAAAACCAGGATCTCAATTTGGTTTATGGAGGCTAGAATTCCAAGAAATCCAACAATCAAAGGGACCTGCACTCTTCTGAAATAATCATATAGATTTTCATCATCGATAAATCACAATCCAAAAACATCTGAATCAAATTACAGTACACGTCATCACTCTCTGAATGAATAGGCAAATTTTCACTGTGAGCTTTGTACAATTCTTTCTATATAAGCCTCAGAATAATAATACCATGAATTAGATCCAATCTGAAATTCAACATCAAAAGTCGATCTTCACTGTACTCTTTTAGTTTACTACTCACTATCACATTTTCCTCTTTCTACTACGGAAATAATTCTGATATATTCTCATCCTAATATTAATACTGGCAGAGATAATTCTGGTAGATCCTGATGCTCGGCTTTAACCCCATCAACAACTCAAATTTTTTGTGACATCAAATGCTCCAAACTATCACATTACCTTATTTTCTTGAAACACATCACCATTCATACAACAGTGCATTACTGAAAATTAGGAAATCTTTACTCAATGCAGACTAGTCCAATTCAGACGCTTTGGTTAGAAATATTCTCATCTGTCCAAACCTTGCTAACATGTAATAAATTTTTTAGCTTTCGCAAGATGAAAACTTTATCATTCTTAGTAGCTTCAACTCATATCAAATTTTTCTAAGAGATATACACTTCTTGTTTAGACTATTTGCCTTTTACCCGTAAAGAAATGAAATTCTATTATCAGACTTGGGAAAAATGATCCTGGCATAATTGTCATATGAAATCTTTCAAATAAATAATTCACACAAATTAAATACTCGAGCCGATCTAAACACCGTTGAATGACATTTCAAGTAATCCTTTCTTCTAGTTACTAAACAATTCATCATGCAGTCCTTTTCTATTCATTCCTTACGCTAATCAAAACCATCTCAATTTCATTACCTCAAGTAAACAAAATATCTCAATTGAAGTCATTAATTATAATTGACTTACTTGAGAGAAGTAATCCGCCATACCGATTGAAACTCGAGCTTTTACCACTTATGCCTTTACTGTTGTCAAATCCTTACACGAAAATTTGAGAAATTCCAATACTAAAATCACCACATTACCAAGATCAAATCGGAAGTATAGTCATGCTTGCCATGATTATCACAAGCTAAAGAACGCACTTCGAACATAAGTCATAATTGACAAATTATAGAATAAAGATAACAAGAAAATCGAATAAAGAAATCTAAAATACGATACTATGCCGGAAAATCGAAAACCAAACTCATAGGAAAATATGGAAGATCTCAAAAATTCCTCATAGAAAAGAAGTCCAGAAGAAAACATCATTTAATCCCACTGGAATCAAATTTAACAAGAGCAATGTATCTTCCCATACATATATATCAAATGGAGCATCAAGTAGAAGAAACAGTATCATAATATCATACATATCCTCTCATCAGTTCTTATCAGACGAAATGTAATAAAATGCCTGAGGAAATACAACAATACAAATTATAAACCAGTCAGACTACTAATGTTTCTTTCTAACACCAGGATTAGAAAACATTCCCATATAACAAGAATTTCTTCAAAAGATCAACAGCCATAGAAATTTTTTTGAGAACGGATAAATACGTAGAACATTTCAGAAGAAACTGTTAAATTTGTTCAGCCGTAACTGTCACATTCAGATATTACACATTTCAAATACCATTTCCCACAACTAGTTCTGCCATCAAAAATTTCATGTAAGACCTTTCACTAAAGAAGGTCTGAATAAATTTTGATTTACACTTTTCTCAACCTTGTACCTGAGTAATTCAATTTACCAAAGTAAATTCATTCTCTAACTAGGACAGTGCATAGCTCCAATAATCTTTATGTCAACCTGATACTTTTCTATCTCTAAATTTACTTATCAACTCATTCTCAATCTCTAAGCATACTTATAATTATTCTATCATTGAACTCTTTGGTTTTTCAACCGGGAACTTATTCAGTACAAATCTCATGAAATTCCATTATAACACCACTTCGATAAGGGAAAAGAGTTGTAGGGCCTCTGACTCAACTCTCTTATACATATACATATGACACAACTTTCATCATCATAGCAACATCGTCAAAATCATGTCATTCATTTCAGGAAACGCAACATTCATATTGGTTTACACCAATTTTCCAATTATCCCATTTAGACAAGTATACTTATGCATGCATCTTATGTTTTCTGGATAGCTTTACTTATCCATTCATTTAATTAAATAAGTCGTGCTCATGACATCACATAAGGGCCAAACAAACATGAAAATTTGCATCAAAATCATAACTTTCACTTTGTGTATCATCATATACATATCATTTCAATCATATAATTCAGTCCCAACAATTTAATATAGATAAGTACATTTTGTTATAATTCTTTATCTCATAAAAATATCATTAACATTCATCAACATTCAATGTCCAATCAAGACAATGACATTTTCATTTGTATCATGATATTATGAACCCTTACTCATACCTCTACGAATTTCTATTTATCCCATTCAACTTGTCAAGTAAGTCAAGTGCACTACATCATATGAGCATTAAGCAAATATAGGTATTTATCACAATATAAACTTTCATATCACGTGTTATCACATATATATATCATAAACTTTTATTCATACTTTTCTAAACCGAGACTTATCATAATCATAATTTTACTCAAATACCTTCAATCACCTTCAACATGGTTGGTGCAGCTCGGTTGAAGAGTACCTTTGTCTAAATAAGATGGTGCTCTTACGCATCGGGAGACATCACACTATCAAGGATCTGTGGCATGTACAACTAGACTTTTACACATGCGAGGTTAGTCTGAAAACCGACTAAACCATAGCTCTGATACCACCAAATGTAACACCCCTTAACTGTCACACCACAAACCCGGCCTAGATGTTACGGCCGAATTTGGTGTGTGACATTACCTACCACTAACCAAGTTACCTAGTTTACTAAAGTTTGGGTGAGCTTTTCAAAAACTATTAATGAAGTTTTAAGAGAAATGTTCCGATTCACTAGTGTGAGTCCTATCTATTATTGGTTGTTAAGGGTTTAGAAAAACGTAACTTTTGTTGCACCTTGAAAAGTTTTGTTTTGAAGACGTTTGATTGTCGTGTCAGTTTGAAACAAGTAATTTTTGATAAACCTAGAGTTAACCAATTTCAAGGATTCAATTTCAGTGATGTGAATCTCAAGTCGAAAATGATTTAAGTAATTCAAAAACCTAAAATAAAAATAATAGAGTGGCCTTATTACAACTTTAACCAAAATAGAAATAATCAAAAATAAATGCGAAATTTAAAAGGAAGCTACTTGAAACTTATTTAAAACCAGAAATTTAATCTTCGTGGCCACTCTGAATCCCGCCCAGCTCCAAGTCCACCAACTAGGGCATGGAAGAGAAAGGGGGTGAGTTTGTAAAACTCAGTGTATATGGAAAACCCATCCAAAGCTCAAGTCAGCTCAAGCCCATTGGGCCTAAGCCCTATTCAGATAACCGCGGGTATTGGGCCGAAGCTATTTTCAGAATACGATAAACTAGGCCTTAGCCCCTTTTCAGATAATAGTATGGCCCATAGGCCCATTCCAAAACAGAACAGACATATTCGTGTATGCAAGCCCAACCCAGCCTATAACCAACCACTACACTCCACTCGTACTAGCCCTCCACTTCATGTGGGGAATAGCTCAACCCACGCAGCCCTACACTCCACAGTTGCAGCATAGCTACTCAGATATTAGTAAGTTGAGGTCAAGCCTCCAGTACGTGGTCAAGCCACTTTCAGTACTTCCTCCATCAATAACCCAGTCCCATGCATTAGATAATAATAACATGGCATGCAGTAAATAGTAACAGTCAAACATGCATTCAGGTCAACCTTAACCCTAGGGGTATATCAGTAATTTTGCTCCTAGGGGTAAAACTGTAAACTTTCCACCTATAAAGGTATTTCAGTACTTTTATCAGTTTTAAGGGTTCTCATAAATGTTACGGTCCTTACTAGCCCATTTATCATCGCAGTAATTTATTTATCTTAATTTCACAATTTTAGCCATAGGGCCCTAAAACCCCTAATGGGCCCTACAGTGTCCATTAGCAATTTAAGCCCATTTAACTCAAGTTTTATGACCAGTTTACTGGTTTAAGCAGTTTCGATTCTACAGTCTAACAGAACATACTTATTGCCTATTTTTTATATTATATATTTTTATTATTTTTTTATTGATTAACCTGTATGAGCTCGTAGCCCATTGGGCCCAGTTTTAGCCTATCAAGGCCCAATTACCGAAGTGCACGAAATTTTAGACACGACTAACTTACCACTTTGTGATTTCAGATCTAATGATTTCTAAACATCTTGTGAGCACTCGCACACTCAAAAGCCCACAAAATGCCGGAATTTCGGCATTTCGGCTTTTACCGAATTGAACTATGAGAGGGTGTTCGATACACCCTGTTTCGCGATGACTGCTACTGAGATCCCTTACGATATCCTTTTTGCCGAAAACCGATGACTAGATCTAAGTCTAGTTGTTCCAAAGATCCAAGCCTTCTGTGACAGCCCAAAATTGACCCTAGTCGGGAAGTGGTTTCGGGACCGCTAAACCGAGTCACCGAAATGTTTGAATGAGATATTTATTGTCTAGAATATGTAATTATGAATGTGTGAAAATTTTAAGCTTCGATTTAGTCGATTGCATGTGAATTTAGTCAATAGGACTTATGTGAGAAAATTTTAAAATGTGATAGGTCAATGCGTAAGGACCTATTAGTGCATGTGGAAAAAGGGGGGACTTGCATGTCAAATTCCCCCCCCTAATGAGTAGTGGCCGGCCATGACAAGCATGGTAGACCAAGTGTGATGGGCAAGACATGTCATGGACATGTTGTGTTAGTGCATCATGAGTGGAAACATGTCACAAACATGTTATGTTAGTGAGGTATGTTAGGAAAAATAAAATAAGGAGCATGGGCATAAAATAATGAAAGGGAATATGATGGAAACAAAAAAAAAATGTGTGTGGTTGTCTTCCCCCCTCCCATTGCCGTGAGTTAAAGAAAAGAAAGGAGAAAATTTTGTTCATCCTTTTTCATCTTCATTTGGCCGAAAATTCTAAGGAAGGAGGAAGGAGTTCTTGCTTCATGTTTGATTTGGAAGAGGATTAGGAGGAGGTTTGGCCATACTTATATCTAGATTAAGGTATGTTTGAGGTTGTGCCATGAGATTCATGCATGTTTTTAGTTGCTAGCTTGAGTTCAAATTAGCCCATGGTTCAAATCCTTGCTATGTCATGGGGATGATATTCGGCCTAGGTGGATTTTGTGTTAATGCCATTGCATGCTAAATATGAAGCTTGTTAATGATGCATGTGATGGTGGATTGATGATTCTTGAATCTCCTTTTTAGCATTTTTGAGTGAGCACATATGTGCATTGGTTGCTAGATGGGGAAGAATCGGCTAGCAAGTTGTGTGCTAAGGCCGAATATAACTTTTGTATGTTAATGAGCAATGCATGTGTTAAATTGATGGAAAGGGAGAGGATGCTTTACTAGTGTATATATGTGTGTATTAGCCAAGTTTTGAACTTGAAACAAGATGATATTTATAATCAATACAAGTAACCATACTTGTAGGAAGTACTAAGCATATAATCGGCCCCAACATAGACATGCATATTCGGCCATAGGAAGAAGATTTGGTGTTGCATGTATTCGGTTGGAGGCAAGCATATTGATGCTTTTGTCTTGGCTTAGAAAATTCGGCCAAGGGGGAAAATTAGCTAAAATGTTGAGTTTGATTCATGATTCCGTACATATGTGACTTTAATGTCTAATGTATAAATATGGGCTAAGTGCCTTGTGTTCCTCTTTTCGATGCTCAAATGATTAAATCAATTTATTTGTTTAATTAAGCTCAAGAGCAAAGGGGAACTAAATCCGATAGAGGGAAGGAAAAAGTGGTCAAATAGTCATCAGAATCGTTCGACAACATCCGAGGTAAGTTCTTGAGTAAGAGAGCTTAAATTAAGATTTGATTAGATCATGTTTTAAGCAAATCAAAATCATGCTCTTTGTGTGTGGCTATTGAGCCGAAATTGCAAGAATGATAAGTGTCTTATGTTTGAGTTTTGCTAACGAAAATGAAATACGAATGTGCCATGATTTATTGTTAAATGTGCATGGTTATTTGAATGATGTCCGGGCTAAGTCCCGAAGGCTTTGTGCTAAGTGACCATATCCGCACTAAGATCCGAAGGCATTTGTGCGAGATACTAATTCCGGGCTAAGCCCGAAGGCATTGGTGCGAGTTACTAAATCCGGGTTAAGTCCCGAAGGCATTGGTGCGAGTTACTAAATCCGGGTTAAGTCCCGAAGGCATTTGTGCGAGTTACTATAACCAGGCTATGTCCCGAAGGCATTTGAACGAGGAGCTATATCCGGTTAAATTCCGAAGGTACGTGATTTGGGAATGAATGATCTTGCTGTAAAAATTTCAGTTAATACTCTAGAAACATCCCAACATTGAGGTATGTTTCGTATGTGCTTGAATTTAGTGAGCCCTTACAAATAAGTATTCGCTCAGTTGATAAACGAGCTACCGGCCTTTGGCTAAGTTGATCTTTTGTGTATGTACATAAGGGTTGGTAATGTGAAGCAAGTATGATATCGAAAATTTGTGCATATGAAATTATCCGTTTAGCTATATGAATGCTATACTTTTGTTGTGCTGGAATTCCTTGCTCAAAACTTACTAAGCATAAATTGCTTACTCCGTTTCATTGCTCCTCTGTTTTATAGATTTGGTTCTCCAGCTATCGGACTCGAGATCTTGAAGTCAAAGTCGCCCACACTATCAAGTCCCCCTTTTGGTACAATTTTGGTTGAACTTCGAAATGGCATGTATAGGACTACTCGTTTGTTGTGGGTCATGGACCCTTTGGACTTGTATAATTTTGGTTAGCCATGCGAAAATGGCTTACATATGTTTGAGTGTAATGTTATAATCATTTGGTATGGATATGGTTATTGAGAGATGTGGATAGGCTTGACAAGGATTGGCCATGGGAATGGTTAATCACTATCATAAATTGTGCTACTTATGCAAAAAGGGCTTGTTGAATCATGGAAACTATGAAATAGGTAAAGTCTACCTTAAAGGCAGATGCTGATAGCAGCAGTGATATGATTTGGAAATTCACTAAAAATAGTAGGAATGGAATTAAATAGTGAATAAATTATGTAAACGAACCTTGATGAATCTATTTTCATACGAAAGTAACGAAACAATCATACGGACAGTATGTTAAGAGATATTCAGGTTCTTGTGAGACAGGGCCAGAACGGTTTCTGGATTTCCTGTTCCGACTTTGGAAATTAATTATAAATTAACCAGAGACAATTAGGAGTCAATCCATATATGTATAGATTCATCTCTGATTCTAGTTTCTATAGAAACAAACGGAATCAGTATTGAAGCCCTGTACAGGGAGATATCCAAGTCGTAATGCGCAAAGGTCAGGGTAGTCGATCCCTGTAACATGGGAGACTTTGACTAATAAACTGTACTAATTGGCCTGACCAAAAATTATAGAAAACAATATGTAGATGGGAATATGAGTCTAGTTTCAGGGAAAATTTACGGAACTGGATTCCGAGTTTCTGAACTCAAGATATGATTTTTAAAGCGACTATTACGCAGATTGGCAGTGTCTGGGAATTTTTTTAAAAGTCTGTTAACACCTCGTGTTCGACTCCGGTGACGGTCTCGGGTTCGGGGTGTTACACCTTCGATCAAACCTATAGAAGACACACTTATTCCTCTTTGATTTCTACGCAGATCTAATGTAGATCTATCCTCTAAACGATAGTAAACCTCGAATCTAGGAGATCTGAGGTTTTGGCTATGAGTCCCTAAATCTATGGAATTTTGGCTTTTTAAATGATGATGAAGATGACGATTTGAGGCTATAACTTTGAAGTAATGTTGCCGACAGATACTAAGGGTTTAGAGAAGATGAAAGTTTATCAAAAAGAACAAAAATAACTGAAGGATTTTGGCTTGGAGAAATCAGCACAAGAAGTGAGTTTTCGGGATTTCGACTTTTATGGTAATCGTTATGGAGGTTTTATAGAGGATGAGATTTACAGAGGAGGTGAGTAAGGTGATCAGAAGGTTTTGGGTAGAAGAAAAAGCAAAAAGGAAGAAAGAAAATGGAGGAAAAAGAGAGGAAGAAGAAATCGGCACCAAGGAGAAGGAATTTGCGTTTTCGGCTTTTGTGAGAACTCAGAACGGATGAATGGCAGTGAAAGCTTTTAGGTGGCTAACTGTAATTCTCCAAAACAGAGAAAGAAAAGAACCTAACCCTAATATCAACTAAAACAATTGGCCCAACCTCCCTAAGGCCCTTGCCAAAATTCACTTAAGCGATCACATGCCCGGCACATGCCTAAAATTAAAAAGTAACCATATGCCTACCTTGCAACTTGAACCCTAGACCTTTAATTCCTTCCCAGACACCATTTTTTTAGGAACTTAGTGGCGCCACCTTGCCA
The DNA here is from genome assembly GCF_007990345.1 of Gossypium hirsutum. NCBI lineage: Eukaryota > Viridiplantae > Streptophyta > Magnoliopsida > Malvales > Malvaceae > Gossypium > Gossypium hirsutum. Next base: position 57,026,902 of record NC_053433.1, on the reverse strand, counting down.
CTTTACCAAGGCCTTATTTGCGTCATAATTTACGAAGTCCTTCTTAAAAGTCCACTTAACCAAGTCTCCTATTCACTTAAAATCCAACCTTGATTTTTTTACCTTATTTAACTTAGGCTTGGGCCTTTTAAAGGCCCACTAACACACTTAAACACAATTCCAATATTCAGAACACCAAAATTTCAAAATTTACCAAAGATCACAAAAACCAAAAAAATCCCAAAAATCAAGGCGTTACAACTCTACCCCCCTTAAAGAAATTTCGGCCTCGAAATTTACCTGATCAAAATAATTGAGGGTATTGTTGATGCATAGTCTCTTCTGACTCCCAAGTAGCCTCTTCCCTTCCATGATTACGCCACAGTACTTTCACCACCGGAACCGACTTCCTTTTTGAAACTTTAACCTCTTGATCTAAAATTTGCACGGGTTCCTCCTCAATGGTCAAATCAGTCTTTAATTCAATCTCCTCCACTGGCATAACATGTGAAGGATCCAATCAATATCATCTCAACATGGACACATGAAAGACGTCATGGATTCTGTCCAACTCCGGTGGTAACTCTAACTGATATGCTACTGGCCCTACCCGTTTAAGAACCCGATAAGGCCCTATAAACCGCAGACTCAGTTTACCCTTCTTGCCGAACCTCAAGATCTTCTTCCAAGGTGAAACCTTCAAGAAAACCATATCCCCAACAGCGAACTCAATCTCTTTACGCTTTAGATCTGCATACGACTTTTGTCTATCAGATGCCTACTTTAATTGATCTCTTATCAACTTAACCTTACTTTCAGTATCTGCCACTAATTTCGGTCCAAGCATTTGTCGTTCACCCAACTGTGTCCAACATGTAGGCGTACGACATCTTTGCCCATAAAGTGCCTCATATGGAGCCATCTGAATACTTGTTTGGTAGCTGTTGTTGTACACAAACTCCGCCAATGGCAAGTAGTCCTCCCAGCTACCACAAAAATCGATGATACAACTTCTTAACATATCCTGCAAAACATGAATAACCCTTTCTGACTGTCCATCTGTCTGAGGGTGAAAAGCAGTACTGAAATCCAATCGTGTACCCAATGCCTCCTGCAACTTCTGCCAGATACGAGATGTAAACCTAGGGTCTCGGTCAGAAATAATCGACACTGGCACCCCATGCAGTCTCACTATCTCCGCCACATACAACTTGGCCAGCTTTTGCAGTGAGTAATCAGTACGAACAGGTATGAAATGGGCAAATTTCGTTAACCTATCCACAACTACCCACACAGAATCTTTCTTGGTGGGTGTCAAAGGTAGCCCACTCACGAAGTCCATAGTTACTCTCTCTCACTTCCATAGTGGAATTTTCACCGATTGCAGTAATCTAGAAGGCAATTGGTGCTCGGCCTTAACTTGCTGGCATGTTGACATTTCCCAACCAATTCAGTCACCTCTCGTTTTAGTCCAGGCCACCAGTACACCTCTCGGAGGTCTCGATATAACTTATTTCCTCCAGGATGCATAGCACAAGTCCACCATGAGCCTCTTTTAGAATTGTCTGCCTTAGTTCAGGGTCCTTCGGAATATAAACTATTCCATGAAAGCACAGAACTCCGTCAGTATTCAGTCCAAAATCCTCATTCTCACCATTCTTAACTTGCCGAAACCGAAGAACTAACAAATATTCTTCAACTGTTTTTCTTTAATCGGTTCAGTCCAAGTAGGCCTCACTTGCAATTCTGCCAACAGACTTCCATCATTGAACAGACTCAAACGTGCAAATAAGGCTCTCAAATCAGCAACAACCCTTCGACTCAAAGCATCAGTCACCACATTAGCCTTACCTGGGTGGTATTCAATCAAACAGTCGTAATCCTTAAGCAACTCTATCCATATTCGTTGCCTAAGTTTTAACTTTTTCTGAGTCAACAGATACTTTAGGCTCTTATGGTCTGTGTATATAATACACTTTTCTCCATATAAGTAATGTCTCTAGATTTTCAACGCGAAGATCACTGCTGCTAACTCTAAATCGTGCGTAGGGTAGTTCATTTCATGAGGCTTAAGCTGTCGCGAAGCATAAGCGACCACCTTACCCTCTTGCATCAGTACGGATCCTAACCTCACATGCGATGCATCGCTGTACACAGTGAAGTCCTTCCCAGACTCTGGTTGAATCAACACTGGCGCCTCAGACAATACCTTTTTCAACTGGTCAAAAGCTTTCTGCTATTTTTCAGTCTAGACAAATGCTACTCCTGTCCTTAATAGTTTCGTCAATGGTGCAGCAATCAGAGAAAATCCCTCTACAAACCTTCTGTAATAGCCTGCCAGACCCAGAAAACTCTGAATTTCTGATACTGACTTCGGTGGTTTCCATTCCAAAACTGCCTCAATTTTTCGAGGATCCACTCTAATTCCTTCGGCAGAAACCACATGACTTAGAAAAGTCTCTTCTCGCAACTAGAATTCACACTTACTAAACTTTGCATAAAATTGCTTCTCTCTCAGCACTTGCAGCACAATACGTAGATGCTCATCATGCTTCTCCTCAGTTTCTGAATATACCAGAATATCATCAATAAAAACGACCATGAATCGGTCCAAGTAAGGTTGGAATACTCGATTCATCAGATCCATGAAAGCTGTAGGTGCATTCGTCAACCCAAACGGCATAACCAAAAACTTGTAATGACCATATCGAGTTCTGAATGCTATCTTATGAATATCCACTTCCTTTCCCTTAGCTGATGGTATCCAGATCGAAGGTCAATCTTGAAAAATACTGAAGCTCCTCTAAGTTGGTCAAATAGATCGTCAATTCTAGGCGGTGGGTATTTGTTCTTTATCGTCAGTTTGTTCAACTGGCGATAATCGATGCACATACACATCGTCCCGTCCTTTTTCTTCACAAACAGGACAGGTGCTTCCCATGAAGACACACTCAGTGTAATGAAGCCTCTATCCAACAACTCTTGGATTTGAGCTTTCAGTTCCACTAACTCCTTCGGTGCCATCCTATAGGGTACGATGGACACTTGAGCTGTTCCAGACAGTAAATCGATTCCAAACTCGACTTATCGATTCGGATGTAATTCAAGAAGCTCTTATGGGAAAACAACTCGGAATTCTCTAACAGTTCTGACTGTCTCCACAGTCAGATCCTCAGTTTTAGCTTGGCTTACAAAAGCCAAATATGCCTTGCATCCCTTACGCATCAGTTTCTCAGCCTCCAAAGCCGATACTACATTGGACAAGTAATCTCTTTGTTTTCCGATAATCATTACCTCTTCATCCTCGATAGTCCTTAACACCATCCTCTTAGCTGCACAATCCAGAGTTGCCCTATGCTTGGTCAACCAGTCTATCCCTAGTATCAAATTGAATTCTCTGAACGGTAACTCTATCAAGTCTCCATAAAAAATCCTACCTTGAGTCTCTAATGGCACCTCCCTAAAGAGTTATCTCTACCTTAACCGAGTGACCTAAAGGACTTATCACAGTTAACCCACACACAGTCTCCTCAAAGTGTACACCCGATGCCCCAGAAATGTCACATGCAACATACGAATAAGTTGACCCCACATCTATTAGAGCAGTATAAGGTACGCCACTAGTTATGACATCAGGTGCGTCACCCTTCTCGCGGCGACGAGCAACATATACCAAAGCTGGCTGACGAGCCTCAGCATTAACAACACCCCTACCAGGTGCCCCACGTCCATGGCCATTTCCACCGCGACCTTGTCCACGACCTCTCGGCGGTGGCAGTCCACCTCGCGCTGGTTGCACAGGTTGCACACCCCCTTGTTCAGCCACTTGAGTCTGAGCTGGCCTCCTAGGACAATCCTTGATCCTATGTTCCTTTGACCCACAATGAAGACAAGCCCCAGTACGCTTCCAGCATTCCCCCAGATGCACTCTACCACAATCTCCACAAGCTTGTGGTCTAACTGTGTTCATCGGAACCACTCGAACTGGTTCCTCTGTCCTAGCTCCCTTAACATTTCAGTTTGTAGCACCAGCTGGTCCAGTATCCCTCCTGAATCGGTTTCGATCCCTATCATGGTTCTTTCGTTCGGCTTGCTTCACCTCTTCGGCTATCTTAGCCTTCTCTACCAGTGCAGCAAAATCATGCTCTCTCTGCGGAGCTATTAGCACCCTTAACTCATCCCTGAGGCCATCCTCAAAACGAACACTACGCTCATATTCGGTGGAGACAATGCCACTAGCATACTGGCTCAATCGTAGAAACTCTACCTCATATTCAGCAACGGTCTTACTACCCTGGATTAGGTTCAGGAATTCCTTTCTTCGTGCATCCACATAGCTAGCCCCGACATATTTCGCCTTGAAGGACTGCTTGAACAACTCCCATGTTACCCTCTCAGCTAGGGTACCCTCTCTCACAGTGATCCACCACTGATACGCCTTGTCCCGCAGCAATGACACCGCTCCTTTTAACTTCTGCTCCACTGAGTAGTCCAGGTTATCCATAATCCGCTCCGTGGTTTCCAGCCAGTACTCAGCCACATTTGGGGCTACTCCAGATATGCCCCTAAAAACCTCTGCTCCATTGGCCCGGAGTCGCTCAGAAATGGACCCCCTATTCATGGTCCCGACATTAGCTCTGGCCACCATTTCCAAAACTCTCAACATGGCTTGGGACAGAGCGTCGTCCCCTGCGGCCAGATCATACGGCCCATTATCATCCACCGGTGGTGATCGTGCCTCACCAGCTGGCATATGTTCAGAAGACGAAGATCCAGCTTGAGTACTACCTCGGCCTCGACCACGGCCTCTTCCCCGAGCAGCTCTTGTACTTATATCGATTTATCTGATTATGAATTTTATGACATTAGTTTATTGTTTCAATTGTTTATTACAGAATATCTTATAAACAGATAAAGTTTCAGAGTTGTTCTCGCGTAATTGCAGTTTAGTTACTGTCTCAGTTTCCTATGGCTTAGTTTTCCCTACAGTCTCACTTTTGTAGCCTTAATACTACCTTATCTATAGTACTATATCTAGGGCTCAAAACTATCTACAGTATTATTTTTAGTACAGTACAGTATATATAGAGCAGAAAGATACTTACAGACTTGGTGCCGGGGATTCAGTGTGCCACCTTATCAGATTTCAAACAAACTCAGAAGATTTAGACCTTTTTAAAATCCATTTCTCAAACATTTGATTTAAAGAAACCAAGTTTGAAAATTATCTCCTTTAACCAGAAAATTTGTTTTCAAAAGTCAGATTTTTCCAAAAATACCCTTTTTGGGCTTAAAGTTTTGAAAACCTTTTTGGACCTGATCCACAGCCGAGTTGTTGCAACCGAGCTCTGATACCACTAAATGTAATACCACAAACCCAGCCTAGATGTTATGGCCGAATCCGGTGTGTCACATTACCTACCACTAACCAAGTTACCTAGTTTACTAAAGTTTGGGTGAGCTTTGCAAAAACCATTAATGAAGTTTTAAGAGAAATGTTCCGATTCACTAGTGTGAGTCCTATCTATTATCGATTGTTAAGGGTTTAGAAAAATGTGACTTTTGTTGCACCTTGAAAAGTTTCATTTTGAAGACGTTTGATTGTCGTGTCGGTTTGAAACAACTAATTTTTGATAAACCCAGAGTTAACCAATTTCAAGAAATCAATTTAAGTGATGTGAATCTCAAGTCGAAAATGATTTAAGTAATTTAAAAACCCAAAATAAAAATAATAGAGCGGGCTTATTACAACTTTAACCAAAATAGAAATAATCAAAAATAAATACGAAATTCAAAAGGAAGCTACTTGAAACTTATTTAAAACTAGAAATTTAATCTTCGTGGCCACTATGAATCCCACCCAGCTCCAAGTCCACCAACTAGGGATCACCTGCAAGGATGGAAGAGAAAGGGGGTGAGTTTGGAAAACTCAGTGTATATGGAAAACCCATCCAAAGCCCAATTCAGCTCAAGCCCATTGGGCCTAAGCCCTATTCAGATAACCGCAGGTACTGGGCCGAAGCCATTTTCAGAATACGATAAAATGGGCCTTAGCCCCCTTTTCAGATAACAGTATGGCCTATAGGCGCATTCCAAAACGGAACAGACATATTCGTGTATGCAAGCCCAACCCAGCCTATAACCAACAACTACACTCCACCCGTACCAGCCCTCCACTCCATGTGGGGAATAGCTCAACCCACCCAGCCCTACACTCCACAGCTGCAGCATAGCTGCTCAGATATCAGTAAGTTGAGGTCAAGCCTCCAGTACGTAGTCAAGCCACTTTTAGTACTTCCTCTATCAATAACCCAGTCCCATGCATCAGATAATAATAACATGGCATGTAGTAAATAGTAATAGTCAAACATGCATTTAGGTCAACCTTAACCCTAGGGGTATATCAGTAATTTTGCTCCTAGGGGTAAAACTGTAAACTTTCCACCTATAAAGGTATTTCAGTACTTTTATCAGTTTTAAGGGTTCTCATAAATGTTATGGTCCTTACTAGCCCATTTGTCATCGCAGTAATTTATTTATCTTAATTTCACAATTTAGCCATTGGGCCCTAAAACCCCTAATGGGCCCTACAGTGTCCATTAGCAATTTAAGCCCATTTAACTCAAGCTTTATGACCAGTTTACTGGTTTAAGCAGTTTCGATTCTACAGTCTAACAGAACATACTTATTGCCTATTTTTTTATATTATATATTTTATTATTATTTTATTTATTAGCCCGTATGAGCCTGTAAGCCTATTGGGCCGAGTTTTAGCCTATCGAGGCCCAATTACCGAAGTGCATGAAATTTCACACACGACTAACTTACCACTTTGCGATTTCAGATCTAATGATTTCTAAACATCTTGTGAGCACTCGCACACTCACAAGCCCACGAAATGCCAAAATTTTGGCATTTCGGCTTTTACCGAATTGAACTATGAGAGGGTGTTCAATACACACCTGTTTCGCGATAACTGCTACTGAGATCCCTTACGATGTCCTTTTTGCCGAAAACCGATGACTAGATCTAAGTCTAGTTGTTCCAAAGATCCAAGCCTTAGATCAAACCTCTAGAAGACACACTTATTCCTCTTTGATTTCTACGCAGATCTGATGCAGATCTATCCTCTAAACGATGGTAGAACTTGAATCCAGGAGATCTGAAGTTTCGGCTATGAGTCCCTAAATCTATGGTATTTCAGCTTTTTAAGTGATGAAGAAGATGATGATTTGAGGCTATAACTTTGAAGTAATGTTGCCGACAGATACTAAGGGTTTAGAGAAGATGAAAGTTGATCAAAAAGAACAAAAATAACTGAAGGATTTTGGCTTGGAGAAATTGGCACAAGAAGTGAGTTTTCGGGATTTCGGCTTTTATGGCAATCGGCTATGGAGGTTTTATGGAGGATGGGATTGACAAAGGAGGCGAGTAAGGTGATCAGAAGGTTTCGGCTGGAAGAAAAAGCAAAAAGGCAGAAAGGAAATGGAGGAAAAAGAGAGGAAGAAGAAATCGGCACCAAGGAGAAGGAATTTGCATTTTCGGCTTTTGTGAGAACTCAGAAAGGATGAATGGCAGTGAAAGCTTTCAGGTGGCTAAGCCTAATTCTCCAAGACAGAAAAAGAAAAGAACCTAACCCTAATATCAACTGAAACAATTGGTCCAACCTCTCTAAGGCCCTTGCCAAAATTCACTTAAGTGATCACATGCCCGGCACCTGCCTAAAATTAAAAAGTATCCATATGCCTACCTTGCAACTTGAACCCTGGACCTTTAGTTCCTTCCCAGATGCATTTTTTTAGGAACTTAGTGGCGCCACCTTGCCACTTTACCAAGGCCTTATTTGCGTCATAATTTACGAAGTTCTTCTTAAAAGCCCACTTAACCAAGTCTCCTATTCACTTAAAATCCAACCTTGATATTTTACTGTGTTTAACTTAGGCTTGGGCCTTCTAAAGGCCCACTAACACACTTAAACACAATTCCAATATTCAGGACACCAAAATTTCAAAATTTACCAAAGATCACAGAAACCTGAAAAATCTCAAAAATCAGGGAGTTACATTACCCGTATCCAAGGCCGGAACAGGGTACGTGGCATTACTAGACTTAACCATACACATAGATGAAAATCGGGCCATAAAATTTCATTTAATTCAAAACTTTTCGAACACATTCATAGACTCATACTTAAAGACATATAATGTGGCATAAATGAGCACTTACACATCCATAATCATGCAATAACATACCATTCACTTTAAACATATTTTCTTACTATCTTGTATATAATATACATTCTTACACTAACCAGAACTAGACATGCTAAATCTTACTCTCATTCTATACCATCATAATGTAGTTACCAATTTGTCCATTAAACATCCATATTCAAGGCAACATTACTCATTTCCATTTAATTAATGATCCACTGGCCTGCATTTAACTTACCTAATGTATTACCAATCATGCATAACAAACAAAGCTAACTATACCATCACATCAAAACATAGGACATGGCATGATTAATTAAACTTACAAACCATAATGGATAAGGACCACATCTCATGATCATATATGATTACTCAATGCAGACTGATACATATGGTTAAAGTCATAATAATAATAAATATCACAACCCAACTTCCTATACATTCCACTCACTTGATATTTCTAGTATTTGAATTGATTCTCCCAAAAATGATAGCTTGATAGTGTGATTTTGCCTCCGACGATCTCCAACCCCGAGCTGACCTGCCAAAACTGAAGAAGTAGAGAGGAGGGGTAAGCTTTATGCTTAGTAAGTCCTTATGAAGTTAATAAGAAATTACCCACATTTTTTTAAAAGTAAAACTTCATAATCCTACAATTTACTCTTGTTCAGGTTAAGTTGTTTTACCCAGTTACAGTTACTAATTCATTTATATCTGGAATTATGAGACTCCAAATTAAGTTTCATTAATTTTCCTTGAAACTAAACTCAATATAACTTTCTCCCATAAAATTTCTAGATTTTTTGGTTTAGCCAATTAATACAGTTTATTCATTAAATCTTCCCCTATTTTGCCGTCCAATAGTTCTAACCTCTCTTCACTAAAAATTACTTTTCTCATAGTACAGAATTCTGATAATGCTCTCATCTATCTTTCTAGAGAATAGACTCATTAAGGATTTTAATAATATAAATTAAAACCCATAATTATTTTTATGCAATTTTTAATGATTTTCTCAAATCGGAACAGGGGATCAAAAAGTCATTCAGACTCTGTCTCAAAAAAATTTAAATATCTCATAATAAAAATTTCAATTGCATATACCGTTTCTTATATGTGAAACTAGACTCATTGGGCTTTAATCTAATGTTTTATCAGCCCATAATTAAATTTCCACAATTTATGGTGAAATTCCAAATTTGCACAGCTACAGTAACCCAAAACTGCCAAGGCTAAATTTACTCATTCATTACTATTATTCACCAAATCCATACAATATCATTTCATTCATAATGGTAAGAACACATAATTATGCTTCATAAGCATAAATCCATAATCTCAATGTCATCAAGTATTAAGGACTTATTCCAAACCATGTCATTTTCATAATATTTACTACATACTATATACATCATAGATCATCACATGTTAAGGCATCACACATAAGTTTAGTGTACATACCTGTACAACTTGTAACATAACTCCAAGACATACTCACTAATGGCTTATCTCATTGGGATCATCAACGAATACTTCGCCAAATTACCCGTTGAACACTCAGAATATAATCGGATACACGGAATGCATGCACATAAGTGCCATGCCCACAACTAGACAAACTCAATAGCCTGCGGAATATATTTGTAGCCAAGCTTCCATGTAACCCACCCATAAGTGAACTCGGACTCAACTCAACGAGCTCGAGTGTGCGCATCCATAAGTGAACTCGGACTCAACTCAACGAGTTCGAAACTCAAATATCCTAATGACATGTCACTTGTATCCTAATCTATTCCTAAGGTTCAAATGGGATTTTCCTCAATCACACATCTTTGCTGTCTTCCACGGAATGTCGGAACCGATACTTGATAGCATTTCATATTTATCAAGTAGCTCACATAATTTGCATATTACTAAATAATAATCCACAAAGCATAATATTTCATGATAATAATCATCATATCATATAAATAACATTAAATTACACATTGCATTATAAAAAAAATCATATGAACTTACCTCGTATGCGAAAATGGCCATTTTTACCATTTTTTCCACAACCTGATATTTTTCGATTTTAGCCCAAATTTTGATTTTTCATTGCTCTATCATTTCAAATATAGCCTAATTAGGACTCACATTATTCAAATTGACACAAAATTGTATTTTGGAAAAATTACAATTTTTCCCCTAAACTTTGTTAAAATTACATTTTTGCCCCTAGACTCGTAAATTAAAATTCATCCTATTTCCTTATGTTTTGTGACATTCTGATCATTTTTTCCTTCTATAGCAACATCAAATTCGCACTCTAACATGTACTTATGACATTAGGTATATTTACCGATTATGTCGCTTTACTCGTTTTCACGTAAAATCTCTTAGTAAAACTTGTTTAACACAATTTCAAGCTTCATATTCTACCATAAAATATCAAAATAAACACATTTCACCTATGTGTATTTTTCCAAATATAAACCCTAGGTTAAATTATTGCTAGAATATGCTTAACCAAGTTACCGGGATTTCAAAAATGTAAAGAACTTTAAAAATGGGGCTAGGGAGCACTTACAATCGAGATTGGGAGTTTGAAAAAACCTTAACCATGGCTAATGCTGGTATAAACGGTTGAATGAAGAAGATGATAGCTAATTTGGCTTATTTCCCTTTTTAATTCTTTTAATAATTAGTCTACCAAAATACCCCTAACTTAAAAATATTTTATTACACCCATTTCATGTCTATTTTTGTCTAGAAATTAACCAATGGTCTAATTACCATTTAAGGACCCTCAATTTAAAATTTCATTACAATTGGACACCTCTAGTATGTAGAACTCAACTTTTACACTTTTTACAATTTAGTCCTTTTGACTAAATTAAGTGCCCGAACGTCAAAATTTTCAAACAAAATTTTACGAAATTATTTCATGAAATTGTAGACCATAAAAATATTATAATACTAATAAAATTTTCATCGTCGGATTTGTGGTCCCGAAACCACTATTCCGACTAGGTCCCAAAATCAGGGTGTTACAAAAGTTGAGTTTAATTCAAGAGTATATATGTTTGAATGTAAGCATAATTGAGATAGTGTTATTTTGGGAATGAAAAGTTGAATAATATTATGCTAAATGAGAAATATTAGTATTCAGCCAAGGTAACCTATTTGTGTTAAAGTATAACATTAATGATACAATTTGACTTGTTTGAAATGTTTTGATTATTCATTTGAGTTGTTTAATTTGCTTAAAGCTTACTAAGATAAGTTAGCTTACTCTATGTGTTTTGTTACTCTGTTTTATTGATTTTGGTTGTAATTTACGAGCTCGGGGATCGTCATCGAAGTCATCCACACTATCGTCAACCTTTGGTATTTTTAAAAGTCTATTTTTGAACTTATGGCATGTATAGGCTAATATATATTTTGATCGACCTTGGATATGTATAATTCGAGCCATGCGAATATGGTTTAACTTCAAAGTTGGGACTTGGTTATGTTTGGTAATGGCTTAATCTGTTTTGATTATAATGTTATATGAAATGAATGAATAGTGTATGTGATTGGTTCTATATGTTTTGAAAATAGCTTGAAAATGATTGTGGTTGATGTGTCGGTCATGGTGTGTATAATTTATCATGGGTTTGTTTAGATGATTCTGCTTTGGTTGAGTATGAACAAAGTATATATACATATATATATATGAAATTGGTTTTTATGTTTAATATTGGTGTTATATTGTAAATGGGCATTTGATGGTATAAATATATATATTAAGTTCGAATATATAGTAAGAAGTTATTATGATATTTTAGGTTTTATAAATGACTTGTAAGTGGACTTAATAAATGAGCAAGATGTTGATTGTATATATATGTATATATGTGTTTGTGCGTAATCGAATGATACTTGTCATTATGTTTCATTTTTTTTAAATGAAAGTGAATATGCATATGTGATGTTTATGTGGTTGGCATAATAGGTATATTTGATGAACCTAAAATTCGAATATACAATATGTTTATAATGTATGTTTAATAATTATTTAATTATATGCTTTACATGTAAATATGAAGATAACTTGTGTGAGCATGAGAATGTTCGGAACTGTAAGTATGTTCAGTAATGTCTCATGACCCTAGTCCTGCGACAGATATGGGTTAGGGGTGTTACATTTGGAATGGCTAGTACTGGCTTATTTTGGTAATTATATTCATATGTGATATGTTAAGTATATGTGATCAAATGATGTTAATGCCTAAGTTAATCCAAGGTAAGTTTATAAACACATATGCATGTAGTAAATGCCTTGTTGAATGATGGAGTTTGCTTAATTTAAATGCTTGGAATGGTTGGTATTGGATGTGTGTTTCAAGTGCAGGTCTTGGGTGAAATTTTGGGTGAGAAATGAAGTTAGAAATGGCTTCATTTTGTCCACACGGGCAAACACAAGGGCGTGTGTCTAGATCGTGTGTGACACATGGTTTAGTACATGGGCATGTGGTTAGGTCGTGTCTCCCTTGCACCTTAATTTTGAGAAACAAAATACTCCGAACTGAGCACACATGCAGAGACACAGGCATGTGTCTTAGCCATGCATGTTACACGACCTAGAACACGGTCGTGTGTCTTGGCCGTGTGAAACCTGCACCTAATTTTAAATTGAATTAAATAACTACACGGCCTAGCACACGGGCGTGTGGCATGGCCGTGTGCACAATTCAGATATTTACATGGGGTCGAACACAACCTGTAGCATGGGCGTGTCCCAGGGTCACACGAGCATGTTCCTTGGACCACATAAGTGTGTGAGCCCTGTATCTTGGAAAAATTTTGAAATTTCGCGAAAAAATTCCTAGAGCTCCCAATTAAGTCCCAACTCGATTGTAATACTCGTATTGGGCCTCGAGCGTCCAATTAAGGGGCATTTCGAATGATCTCGATTAATGAAAAGTAATTTATATTAATTAATTGTAAATTTTTTGAAAGTTTAGGTAATGCTCAAAAACCCTGTTTTGACGACGGATTCGGGTTAGGGGTGTTACAACAAATGCAAGACCTCAGCCATCGGTAGGACATTCAAGACCAGCCCCATGAAAAATGGAATCCCTAATGACATGTCATTTGTATCCTATAAATTCCTAAAGTTCAACTGGGACTCGATAACCTTCATAACATTGATTTGGATATACATCATTCAATTACATTATGAATACATAATAAAATGCATTTGAATATCATGAATATAACAAGTGTACATACGAAGTTACTCGACAACTAGAGCGTAAAGGTTAAAGCGAGCTATTTCAAAGCTTTTGCTTTGCCTCAATCTAGGTCCGTACTTGGTCTATTTTGATGTAAATAGACAATTTCAATCCATTTAATACTTCTAATATTCAATTTAGTCCACATTTCATATTTATGCAAAATTACTATTTCCCCTTAACATTTTAACTTTTCACAATTTAGTCCTTAAGCTCATAAATTGAAATCTAATCATTTTAATCCCCCATTCAAGCTAACCGAGTCCTTTAGGGGCTTAAAACCAACCCAAATCAACCATCATTTCATAATTTTAACATGAACTTTTACTATTTTTACAAATTAATCCCTAAATGCAAATTTCATGAAAAATCAATTTACAAAACTTGTTTATTTATCAATAAGGATTCATAATCTACCATTAAACTTTAAGAATCATTCAAAAGCATTCATGGCATAACCCTCAGTCTTTAACAGTTTTACGAATTGACCCTCGACTAGCTAGATTAAGCTACAACGATCTCGAAAATAAAAAAATCATTAAAAACTGGGCTTGAAAACACTTACATGCACTAAAGGAAGCTTGGCGAACATAGCCCTATCTTCAATGGTGAAATTTGGTTGAAGAAGAAGAAATGAAGATGATACTTTTTTTCTTTCTTTTGTTTTAGGGTTTAATTACTTAATTACCTTTTTAACCTTTAAAAATTTTATTAATTTCATCAAAACCATACCATAAACATCCACTAACCATACAATTGGTCTAATTGTCATTTAATTGCACTCACTTTAAAGTTTCATAGCCATTTGACCCTTTTAGCTAATAGAACTCTACTTTTATAGTTTTTACGATTTAGTCATTTTCACTTAATTAATTATGCAAACATCATCCTATAAACATTAAAATATTAATAAAATAATAATTTACTCTTCGAATTTGTGGTCTCGAAACCAATTTTCCAATTTCAATGAAAATAGATTGTTACATAATTAAACTATTTTGGACATCATAATAATTATGATTTTACCTTTAATTTCTCATTAATCAGACCAAATAAATTTTTATGATCATTTGGACAATAGTTACTTTCAATTTGAACAGTAATAAGCTCCATCAAGAAGACCACATTAATGAAAAAAAATTTTGACAGCATACTCGCCAGCTACATGCATTAACTTGAATATTTAATCACAAAAGGTCAGTTTAATTTATGCAGCAAATGGTCCTAACCACATTATAATAAGCAGCTATAAATTTATTTACATGTAACATACATCTTTCTTCTACCAACATTTCGCGTTTCTTACCCCTTCCTTCTCGTTGATAATAACATATCACAAGCAGATCAAATAATGTACTAAATCGAAATTATAAGAAGTATTTTGAATTTAACCAGCTTTGGCCAAACATTTAGACACCATTCATACAAGCATAAAGATCAATATACCATTGTAATTAAAATTCTGTTTTGGATAGAATTAGTGCAGGCTTTGAACCACGTTAATACCCTCAATAATACCATCATTCATTCAACCAAATGACAGGTAAATGCCTAGCTATGGACAACGATAAAACTTAAATGAAACATGCATTAAATATAACTAAATAACATGTTAATTTCCTGCTATGTACTACATTCAATTCTCAATTGGAAACATGTATTTAACACCACCGAATGACATATTAATTTCCTGCAAAAACACATTCAAATTGTCCAAATTCTGGCAGTATAAAGTAACAAATAGTTAGGGTACTTAATTGGTTAATTTGAGCTGCATAAATGCAACAAACATCCATGCAAAACACTTCCATTTGTCCAACATCATAAAATGTTTATATGGCATCTAAGCAACATTTTTCTGCCGCATTAATTTACCAAAAACATAAATGCACAACTACTTACTTCATTAATCGGACACTTAACTAACCATTAACAAGGATCTTTAGCATTTAATTTATTTTCATTTACAAGTATCTGCATAATTAATGACAGCACTAACATTGTTCAATTAGATTTAGACACCATAAATCTAAAACTAACTGTCACATTTAATTAATCACATTATGACAATAGGCAATTATTTGTAGCATAGATCAACCTCATAACCTTCAAAAGCATCATAAATGTTAGCAATAAACCCTTAAATTAAAGATTAAGATATTACTTTCTAGCATTACTCTCTCAATTTCATCATATTCAACTATTTTAATACAAAATCAAATGATCTATTCATAGTCAAGATGTTCTCTTTAGTGTCCTAGAGAAATAGTAATGTTGTGGTTGGGTTGGAGTAGAGTGGTAACTGTTTTAGAGAATGGGGAGGGACAAGATCTCTTTACTAGAAGAAGAACTTGTACAGTTGATGGTGAAAAGTTCATTGGTAGTTTTGAGTGAAAATTCGATGCTATTATGCAAGATGTGGACGAGGAAATGTTACAACCCAGATAGTTTTCGTGCACAAATTTGAAATTATTTGGAAAACTCGAAAAAAGTTGAGATCCAAGTGGCAAGGCAAAACTTGTTTTTGGTTTTGTTTGAAAATGAGGAGGATTTAGATATGATAATGGAAAGACGATGTTGTCTATTTCGAAAATAGCTTACCATGTTCTATTGACTACAACAACTACAGAGCGTAGCAAGTTACGTCTTGTTATGTCTCCGTTTTGGATCAAAATAGGTCCATGCCCACTGAAGTGTGATAAGAATGATATGATGCATACTATTTGGTATACTTTCAGAGGTGTAATTAGATCGAAATTAATGGGATTTTAGTTGGCTTTAAATTCAGTTAGATGCGTAAAAATCATTAAGGAGAGGGGATTTTCATATTGGTTGGGAATCAAGAGAAAGTTTGGCTTCTTTTAAATATGAAAATTTACTGCATTTTTGCATGATGTGGCGTATGGGACATGGTTTAAGCAGTGTCATGAAATCCTAATAACGTAAGGAGATAGTGGAGGATGAATATTCTACTTTTGGCCTCAATTGAATCAAATGTTCAGGAAAGAATGTTACAGTTTGGTTCCTTCTAAGAAATTGTGTGTTGGCATCGTATTTTGGTGGATCATGT
>NC_053433.1:56949407-57009876 GCF_007990345.1 Gossypium hirsutum | reverse complement strand
TTAATAATAATCACATTATTGACAATTAGGCAAATTAATTTGATAGCAATTAGATCAACCTTCATTAACCTTCAAAAGCATCATAAATGTTAGCAATAACACCCTTAAATTAACAAGATTAAGATATTACTTTCTAGCATTTACTCTCTCAATTTCATCATATTCAAACTATTAATACAAATCAATATCTATCATAGTCAGAGTTTCTCTCTTAGTGTCTAGAGAAATAGTAATTGTGTGGTTGGTTGGAGTAGAGTGGAACTTGTTTTAGAGAATGGGAGGACAAGACTCTTTACTAGAAGAAGAACTTGTACAGTGATGGTGAAAAGTTCATTGGTAGTTTTGAGTGAAAATTCGATGCTATTATGCAAGATGTGGACGAGGAAATGTTACAACCCAGATAGTTTTCGTGCACAAATTTGAATTATTGGAAAACTCGAAAAAGTTTGAGATCCAAGTGGCAAGGCAAACTTGTTTTTGGTTTTGTTTGAAAATGAGGAGGATTTAGATATGATAATGGAAAGACGATGTTGTCTATTTCGAAAATAGCTTACCATGTTCTATTGACTACAACAACCTACAGAGCGTAGCAAGTTAGTCTGTATTCCCGGGATCAATAGCATCCCACTGAAGTGTGATAAGAATGATATGATGCATACTATTTGGTACTTTCAGAGGTGTAATTAGATCGGAAATTAAATGGGATTTTAGTTGGCTTTAATTCAGTTAGATGCGTAAAAATCATTAGGAGAGGGATTTTCATATTGGTTGGAATCAAGAGAAAGTTGGCTTCTTTTAAATATGAAATTTACTGCATTTTGCATAGATGTGGACGTATGGACATGGGTTAAGCAGTGTCATGAAATTCCTAATAACGTTAAGGAGATAGTGGAGGATGATATTCCTTACTTTTGGCGCTCAAGGTTGAATCAAATGTTCTAGGGAAAGAATGTTTACAGTTGGTTTCCTTGCTAAGAAATTGATGTCGTATTGAGCATATGTTAGAGTAGATGATACAGTGTAGATGATACAGTTTTTGGGGCAGTCAGTAAGGTGGTGCAGATGGTGCATCATTGACAGTTGTAATGATGGTCCACAAGTGGAGGAGAAGGTGGAATCTAGGAAGGTTTGTAGAATAGGAAACTAAAAATTTAGTGATATTTAGATCCTCTAGTTTCCACAATTATGGGTTCTAATTTAAAGGGAATGGATTCTGCTATATAATTATGATTGATGAGCGATTCAATGGTGAAATGGGGTAATCATAGAGTTCTCGTTAGCCCAATAAGAAGAGAGTCTCAAAGGCCCAAAAGGGTATTTGGAAAAGGATGACAATAGGAGTTTGATCGAACAAAATAAGCTGGATACTGTGATAGGGAAAAGGAAAATAAAATTGGTAATGTTTGAGAAATTCGAAACTTCGATTACAGGGTAAAAGAAAGTAAGAAGGAAAAGCTCAAATTTTAGGATTCAGGAAACTCAATTTTAGATGATGTGGTGATAATGATTCTGGAGAAATCTTCTGTTTCTTCTCAATTAGGATTGGCGATTGCCAAGAGATTAGCCGACTAGGTGCAATGAAAACTATATGCTAGAATGTTGAAGTTGTATAATCCCCGTATGGTCTACTTTATGGAGACGAACTTGATAGTAAATGGATGAAAAGAGTGAGGAGGAGGTGCAGATTCATGTGTAGAATCAAAGTGGAAGGCTCTAGAGGGGATCTTTGTTTGGCATGGAAAGAGGATGTCCTAGTTAGTTTGAGGAGCTTTTCCAAGAATCATATCGATGTCTTCGTTAAGGATGATAAGAACGACAAGGAATGGAGATTTACCTATTTTTATGGTACATCTTATGCTACAAATAGGAATGATACTCATAATTTACTTCGACGACTTGAGCAAAATTAAAAATACCCTTGGTTGGTTAGTGGAGATTTTAATGAAATAATGTTTTCTTTTGAAAAAGCTGGTGGCATATCGAGGGAGGAGAGAATAATGCAGGTTTTTAGGGAAGTTCTGAAAGAGTGACGTTTAATGGATGTAGGTTTCTTTGAGGCATGGTTCACTTGAGAAAGAGGAAATTTACTCGAGACAAATATAAGAGAGAGACTAGATGGGGGTCACAAATGATCAATGGTTGATAGATTGCCCAAATGCACATATTCATCACCTACCACACTCATTCTCGGATCACTTTCTGTTACTGATAAGTTTGGATCAAAGGAAAGCTCCGATAGGGGTTTTACAGTTTAAGTTTTAGGCTTGGTGGACAATGGAAGAGTCATTAGAAGGGGAAATCAAACGGGTATGGGAGGCTTTCACGGGTCCATAATGAATAAGCTGGATAACTTGCGGCAGGGTTTGACGATTTGGGCCAAGTTAACCAAAGACACTAAGGCAAGTTTGAAGTGGGCTACTACAGGAAAACTAAAAAGTATGATGGAAATGGAACGAGATGATGATACATTGGCCTAATTAATAGACACCAAAATTCAATTAAATTGGGAGATTGATAAAGATGAGGTTTTTTGGGAACAATAGGCCCAAGCTAATTGGCTTCATTTAGGGGACAAGAACACAATTTTTTTCACAAGTTTGTTATTTCCTGTAGATGTATGAATACAGTTTCTCGGTTGGAATGTGAGGATGGTCGGGAGGTGTATGATGATGAAAGGATGGAGAAAATAGCTACTGAATACTTCTAAAATATGTTTACAACAAACGAGATATGAGATCTCTCATACATTATGTAACACCCCAAACCCGACCCAGACATTATGGCTGAATCTGGCGTGTTACATTGAAGTGTTTTAGCGAAATTCGTGTTTTCATTGAAAACCCTTCTTAAAATAAAAAAACCCTAAATAACTAAAAAAACACCTTTCAGTTACAAAAGCCTTGTTTAAAACATTTGATTTAAGAAAACTCATCATCTAAAAATTTAGTTGCAGAAACATAGAAAATATACTATAATTTAAGAAAACCATGTTTAACTTCTCATGATTACAAAGAAAATAATAATAATAATTCAAGTAATAATAACACAATGAAAACCTTATTACAATCTGGTCTGGAACATACTTAAAAAGAAATAAAAACTTAAATGCTTCAAAAAAAAAACCCAGGTCCAAATCATCTTGCTAGCTGGCCACCCAGAGTCCCTCCAAACATTGAACCTTCTACTGAGCATCACCTGAAAATAAAAGAAAAGAGGGGTTGAGTTTTTGCAAACTCAGTGTGTACAACCCTCGGCAAAAACAAGCATTCAAAAAAAAACATCATTCATCAATCATGAAATGCAATCCCATCCAAATTAGCGATCTGCTACACACCAGCTTCGTCCCCCGTCACACCATGTGGGGATATAACTATCGACCCACCCAACCCACACACCATGGTAGCCCGATTGCTAAACTACCTTCATTTACATATTGGGCTTTAAAAGTCGTTGGTGGATCTACGATTGTCAAGCAACCATCAGATCCTTATATACTTCCTCCGTTCCATAATTCCCAACCCATATGCAACCTAAGAATAATATCATATATATGCATGTCACATCCATAAACTTACATTCAACACCTAGGGGTATTTTGGTTATTTTCGCCCTTAAGGGCATTTTGGTAATTTTCCTTTAATTACGATTTTCACTTACCTTGGCCCATTAACAAGTCCCACAAGCTAATATGAATGAATAATATGCACCAGGTAGGATTCTAGAGAAGAGGAGGTGAGTCATTAAGATTGCTTAAGTACCAAGCTCTCCCTAGATCCAATCCTAGACATGCATATACTCGTTGCCACACCTTAACCCTTTGACTTTTCCATGGTCGCAATATATTAATTAAGTCTTATGTGGATATCATATACTAGGCCAAAAACCCCTTACAAAGCCTAAACAATTTCACATACCTGTATCTAGCCCATTAAGCCCAATCATATTCATATGGCCCATTAGGCCCAAATCACCTGTATATGGCCCATTAGGCCTAAATCACATTTATATGGCTCGTTAGGCCCAGTCACATTCATATTCATGCTCACATACAAATTCCTATCACATAGCATCAATATTCAGTTTTTGCCTATTATGGGCCCAATAGCCCATCGGGCCCATTTAGACCATTCTGGCCCATATGGCCAAATCACAACCCAAGTCTATGGAATCGCCCATGGGCCTCAAGAAACCTATCAGTCTCCCCCTTACGAGTGTTCGTGCACTTGTAAGACTACCGTAGCCAAACTTTTGGCTTTTCGGCCTTTCGACTTTTCGGCATTTTGGCATTTCGGTTTTTGCCGATTCATAGTGTGTGTGCAGTGCATGTACACACCTAGTAAGCAAGCGTGATGCGATCTCCTTAGCCCAACCTACAATCGCTATCACTCAAATATTAATCACACGTACTTATCGATTACTTTACCAAAAGCCAGAATCTCACCTTAACCTTACCTGAACTCCAAGCCTTTACTAGCTTTTACTTTGATCACTAAACCAGCGTATTTCTCAGATCTGAAGAGCAAATCGGTAGGAATCCAAAACTGAGATCTGACACTAATTCCCTTCCAAAGTCGATTAGAAAGAATTGAGGGACCGAATACTCGATACTTATCAAAAACTGATTGGGAGAGTGAACAGTTACACTAGAACCGACTGGGTGGAAAAAGTAGTGGCAGCACCAAGGGTATTCGGCTCTTAGAGATTTGAATGGCAACAATTGATTACTCAGCACCAAAGAAGAGAGAAAGAATAATTGGCTAAAGCAAAGGAAATATTGAGTAGAAGAGGGATAAGAATTCGGCTCAAAGAAAGAAAAGATAAAAGGGTTTTCAGCTTTTTAGAGAAAAGGGTTTCTGGCACAAAGTGAAGGGAAATTTGTCATTATCTTTCCAATCCTCCCATTCGGAACCTATTTATAGCTCTATAGCGGAATACTTCAAGCCCAAGTTCCCAATTCGGCTCCACTTACTCCTCACTTCTCATCTCCTCGTTTTTCTTCCTAATAACCCCTTTATCCCTTCCTTAATTTTCTCTCTTGCACACTTCCCTTAAAGTCCACTTTCACGCCACTTCCATCCTTCTAGAAGGCCAAAATTAAACTTCTAAAAATACTAAGCTAGGATTCGAACCTTGGATCTCCTTGCTAGCTACTAACGCCACCTCCCTACTCCCTAAGTGGTGTCACTTAGCCACTCCTCCACAAGGCTTTTTAATGTCATTTTTCCCCTATTTTTATTTAAAAGCCCAACTAATTGCCAACCCTGATTCTTTTAATAATTAAATTAAAATTCTTCCACCACAAAACTCGAACCCAGAACTTCTTCAACGTACCTAGACACTTCAAATTCCTTAAACCCTTAAAGCCAACATGTCCTTTGTCATTTTCTTACTCACTTAAAAATTTTATAAGACCCCAAGCCCAAAGCCCAATTCATCTAGGCCCAAAATTCGGGGTGTTACACATTCTGTCTAAAATTGAGGTTAGTATTACACCTGATAGAAATGCAATTTTATTGTCAAAATATACAACATATGAGGTTTTTTCAGCATTGAAAGATATGGGCTTAACGAAAGCGACTAGGGTAGGTGATTTTCTGGCGATGTTTTTTGAACAGTACTGGCACATAGTAGAGGAAGATGTTACTAGGTATTGTTTGGGCATACTGAATGAAAGAAAAGATTTTGGTTCGACTAATTTTACTGATATAGTACTTCTTCCTAAATAGTGGCCTCTGTACGATCATATACAAAATAGTGGCCAAAGTAGTGGCTAATGGGCTTTAATGAGTCATTGGGAAATGTATTAATAGTGCCCAAAGTGAATTTGTACCAAGACGTCTCATTTTATATAATGTTATTCTAGCCTATTAGCTTTTACATACTTTTTGTTAGAAACATTATGGGAAAAAATGGTGCATGGCATTAAAGTTGGACATGAGCAAAGCCTATGATTGGGTTGAGTGAGGTTTCCTAAAAGAAGTGATGTTATGAATGGGTTTTACAAAAGAATGGGTGGATATCATTATGAAGTGCATTACTTCGGTGTCTTATCCGGTGAATGTTAATGGAAAAACTGGAAGGATTTTTAACCCAACTAGGGGACTCTGTTAAGGTGACCCTCTTAGCCCCTTTCTCTTTCTTATGTGTTGTAAATGACTGTTAGCCTTAATGAGGTTGACAATAAGGGGAAGGTTGATGAAAGGTGCTAAAGCTAGTAGGGGAGGTCCAGAAATTTCACATTTATTTTTCGCGAGTGTTAGTATTATTTTCGGGGAGGAAATTGATAAAGGGGCAACATTGCTGAAAGATATCCTCAATGAATGCGAAAAATGCTCAAGCCAGTGTGTGAATTTCCATAAGTCCATGATCTTTTTTTAATAGAAATACATCTATTGAGGACAATGAGAGAGTATCAGGAATGCTGGGAATGTGATTTTCTTCAAACCTAGAAAAGTACATAGGGCTTCCAAACATGGTTGGGAAAAGGAAGAAAGCTTCATTCCAAAACCTCAAAGACCAGATCAAAATTCAAATTGAAGGGTGAAGCACAAGTTTTTTGTCTCAGGGCGGTAAGGAGATATTTATTGAGTCCGTATTACAGTCTATCCCAACATATGCCATGATGTGTTTTTTATTGTCTAAATCTTTTTGTGGGGAATTAGAAAGTTTGATGGCTAAGTTTTGGTAACACCCCACACCCGTAACCTACGTCGGAGCGGAATACGAGGCATTACCTAATTCGATCTCATGCACACAAATTCTCCCCAAGGCACCAAGACTTGGTCCAATTTAGAACTTTTTCAATTTTCAATTTAAACTTCTTATTATGGGCCTACGATGTGATATCCCGAATTACAGCCTAATCGGAATATTTGTTTCGAGACTACAAATCTGAGATAGAAATAATTATTTTATAATTATTTTGAGGTCTATAATATGATTGCATGATTGTGTGAAACTTTCGTGAAGAAATTCTATGCATAAAGTGCTTAATTTGAAATTTGGGACTAAATTGAATAAGTTGCAAAACTTACATTCTAGAAGTTTCTAGTATGAAATTGCTTTGAAATATTAATTAGGAGGTCTTAAATAGAAATTTGACCAATTTCTAAGTTTATGTACAAAAATTGGACATAGATGGAATTTTTAAAAGTTTAGTAACGGCATTTTGGTCATTTGGATATTAAATGAAATAAAATGGGAAAAATAACAAAAAAATGATCATCTTCTCCATAAGTTGCTGCTAAATTTTTGCTCTCCACCATAGCTAGGGTTTCAACACTTTTAAGCCTTGATTGTAACTGATTTCTATGCCCGTTTTTAATGTTCTTTACATTTTTGAAATCCTCGTAGCTCGGGTTACCTATTTCTACCAATATTTTGAGCTAGGGTTTATATTTAAAAATTTACCCATGAATGATATGCATGAATTTTGATGTTTTATGGTAGAATATGAAGCTTGAGATTGTGTTAAACAACTTTTGCTAAGTGATTTTACGTAAAAACGACTAAAATGACATAATCGGTAAAAATACCTAATGTTCATAAATACATGTTAGAATGAGAATTGGATATTGCTATAGAGGGGAAAATGATCAGTATGTCACAAAACATAAGAAAATAGGTTGAAGTTTAATTTACGAGATTTGGGGCAAAAGTGTAAATATGTGAAAGTTTAGGGGCAAAATTGTAATTTTTCCAAAATATGATTTTGGGTTGATTTGAATAATATGAGTCCTAATTAGACTATATTCGAAATGATAGAGCAAAGAAAATCAAAATAAGGGCTAAAATCGGCAAAATATCAAGTTGTGGACAAAATGGTTAAAAAGACCATTTTCGCATACGAGGTAAGTTCATGTGTAAATGTAGTAACATAATTGTCATTTTAAGTAATTTAATGTTATTTCTATGGTATGATGATTAATACCATGAAATATTATTCGTTGTGGTTCTTATTGAGTAATATGCAAATTATGTGTGCTACTTGTTAAATATGAATTGCTACCGAGTATCGGTTTCGACATTCCGTGGAAGAGGGCAAAGATGTGTAATCGAGGAAAAAGTCCGTTTCAACTTTGGGAATAGATTAGGATACAAGTGACATGTCACTAGGATATTTGAGTTCTGAGCTCGTTGAGTTGAGTCCGAGTTCGTGAGATGTAACTAGGCATCTAAGCTCGTTGAGTTGAGTCCAAGTTCACTTATGGATGCGAACGCCCGAGCTCGTTGAGTTGAGTCCGAGTTCACTTATGGGCTGGTTACATGGTAGCTTGGCTACATAATTTCCACAGGCTATTGAGTTTGTCTAGCAGCGGGTATGGCACTTACGTGCATAAAATCCGTCTATCCAAATTATATTCCGATTGTGTTCAACGGGTAAAGTTCTAGTGAAATGGAAGAATTCTCGAGATGAAAGTGACTAGTTGGTAAGTGTTGTGGAACGGATACTTTGTACAGGTATGTACTTAACCCTCGGGTTTAGACTTCAATATAACAATAATATGGTAAGATCACGAATGAGAAATATGATATGAATGCTTTGGTGATATTATGCTAATGTTGGTTGTTATAATTGCTTTGTTAAGTTATTTGTTAATTGCATGTGGACTTACTAAGCATCTATGCTTACTCCCTCCTTTTCATTCTTTGTAGTTTTGACAAGTCAATTTGGAGATCGGGACGGTCGGAGGTACGCTCACACTATCACTGGACAATCGCGGTATAATGACTTGAAATTTTTGGAAATATGGCATGTGTAGCATTCCAATAATTTTGTGTGTATAATCTTACAATATGGCCATGGATGGAATGGAAATGTTTGAGAATGATTAGCTATTTTAATGGCTAATCAAGTTTATATATGATAACATGTATGCTTTATGTCTTAACTAAACCATGAAAATCCTTGGAAAGGTAAAATTTGCCACAAAACAGAATCAGACAGCAGCAGTGATGTGAATTTGAAAAATCACTAAAAATAGTAGAAATGGAATTAAATGATGAAAGAGTTATGAAATCGAATCTTGATGAGTCTATTTTCATATGGAAGAAACGAAACAGGTAAATGAGTTATATTTTATGATATATTTAAGCTTTAGTAGAACAGGGTCAGAGCAATCTCTGAATCCCATGTTCTGACTTTAAAAATTCACCATAAATTGTACAAAAACAATTAAGAGTTTTACATTACATGTATGAAATACTTATTGAGTCTAGTTTTATGAGAAAGAAACGAAATAGTCATTTAAACTCTTTATAGGGAGATATTTGACTCGAAATACACAGGGGTTAGAGTAGCCAAACCTTGAAACAGGGGAGACTTTAACTAATAAACTGTACTAATTGGCTAGACCAAAAATTCTAGAAAAACACTAATAAATAGATACATGAGTCTAATTTCAAGGAAAATTCACGTAATTGGATTTTAATTTTTTTAACTTGAGATATGAATTTTTTAGCGACTGTGACGCAGTTAGCCAGCTTGTCTGGAAATTCTAAAATAAATTGTTTGAGCTGTTTAATTAATGAATTATGTCCGTTAACACCTCGTGCTCGACTCCAGCGATGGTCTCGGGTACGCGGGCGTTACATACGAGCCCCAAATTGACCATTGAAAACTATTTTGGATAAACCCGAGTCCTTAAACCATCTATAGAAAATTTGACTTTGAAACAGGGCACACGCCCGTGAAGAAAGGAAACACGCCAGTGTGGCCATTTCAACATGGTTGTGTTGATAGGCCGTGTGAAGCAATACAGGGACACGCCCATGTCCTCCACCCGTGTGGAATTAATTCTAAATGCACACCTACAGGGGTTTTCACACAGCCTGGCACACGCCCATGTCCTAGCCCATGTGAAAAAACATGGACATTCTGTTTCTGACGTCAGCATCCCCAAAATGTCACATGGCCAAGGCACACGCCCGTGTGCTAGGCCATGTCCATCACACGGCTGAGACACATGGCCGTGTCTTTGCCCGTGTGTTTACTACCATGTATACTAACTTGAAATTTTTACATGCACGGGACACACAGCCGGACCACACACCCATGGGGTAGACCGTGTGTCACACACGGCCTAGACACACGCCCGTGTGTCTACCCATGTGGATGATATAAGGCTATTTACCAAGCCTCTTTGCCACCCTTACTTACACAACCTACACAAAAGCAACCAAACCAATACAAGAATAGTAAATTCTAAGCCCTATACATGCCATATTCAAAAATATAAATCAAACTATACTGAATGCTTCGATTGATAATGTGATCGATATCTTTGACTTCTTTTGGTCCTTGAGCTAGATAGGCGGCACTATAAGAAAATGAAAAAGGAGAGGGAGTAAGCATAAAGCTTAGTAAATTGCACATAAATAAATATACAACATAACTTTACCATTCATCAACAAGTATCATAATACACAAGTGGCATAAGCAAAACTTACTCATCAAGATTCAATACATCTCATATAGCATATATTGAGCTTACATTTCATACATACCATATAGGTACCTGTGCCACTCACAACACGGTTATACTTTCCTTGTTAACTTGAAATCATACTTACATCGTTGAACCATTTGGAACATTATCGGATACTCATTTAGCCTCAAACATGGGGTTAGGTGTCGATGCCATGTCCCAGACATGGTCTCACACAAGTTCTAGCATATCTGTGCTGATGCCATGTCCCAGACATGGTCTTATACTAACACATGTCGTAGCCGATGCATGTCCCAAACATGTCTTACACTGGCTTACATCTCGAGGCCGATGCATGTCCCAGACATGTCTTACACTAGCACTCGTCTCAATGCCGATGCCATGTCCCAGACATGTCCTACACTACCTCACACAAGTGACCCAAACGTCATGGCATGAATATTCGATTTATTTCCTAAGTTCAATCAAGAATTCTACTATCTCTATTCTCATCACGTTTTCTCATTTCCACAATCAAGCAATTTATGCTATAATAATTTCAATACAATTCAAATACATAAATTGTTAATGTAGTTGTACTATTTACATACAACTTACCTCGAATTACAAAATGTGGCGACTAGTCAATTTAGTCGATTTGTTTGGCTTTCCCCCGGTCTAGGTTTGGATTCAGTATTTCTTGATCTATAATAGAAAAATATACTTATTTAGTCACTAATTAAAAATTAGGCAATTGAAAATTCATATCTTTGGTAAAACGACCATTTTGCCCCTAGACTTTGACAAAATGACCATTTTGCCTCTAGGCTCGAAAATCGATTTTTATCGAATTTCTTCTTATCTTAAGTCTAGCTGAACCTTTTACTCTTACAGCAACTCCAGATTCCCACTATATCACACATTTATCATATATTTTACAACTTATGCAAAATAGTCCTTTTAGGTGTTTTCATGCTAACACCTTTCACAAAAGTTGTTTATTAGATACCCAAGGCTCATTTTCTTCCTTAAAAACTCAGAAAAAATTACAAATATTTTCATGTCAAAACCATAAACTCTTAATCATTTTGCAAAATAGTACCCTCATTTGAAAGCTCATGCTTCAAGGGTCTCAAAAATGTAAAAATCATCAAGAAAAACTATCAAAATCACTTACTTGTGAGGATTACAAGTTGCTGAAATTTTTAAGCTTTCAAACCCCCTTCAATGGCTGATTTTCAGTGGAGAAATAATATGAAAAAGGGATGATATCATCTTTCCTTTATTTACTCCTATTTTAGTCAAAATAAGCCATCTAACTTACCAAATTTTGAAAATTTGACCACCTTGTCTCCTATGGCCGGCCATGCCTCCCTAAAGGGTATAATTTCCCTTTAAAGACCCCCAATTTAGGTTCTCTAGCTATTTGGCACTTTTAGCTATCAAAATAAGACTTTTGCATTTTATGCGATTTAGTCCTTTTTCACAATTGGGCTCACAAACGTTACAATTAACTCACCAAATTTTTCATGCACTATTAAAAACATGCTATAACATCTAAATAATTATAATAATTTATTCAACTCTGAATTTATGGTATCGAGACCACTATTCTGACTAGGCCCTAATCGGGCTGTTACATGAATGAAGCAAATGTGACGATTAAAAGAAGAAGGGGGTATGGGTTTTCATTGTATGGGCACATTTAATATTTCTTTGTTAACTAAACAAGGTTGGAGACTCATTAACTACTTGGATTCATTAGTTGCTTGTGTTTTCAAAGCCAAATACTTCCTTAATTTAGATTTCATTAATGTAAATTTGGTCACATGCATGGAAAAGCATTTGGGCAGCGAAGGGAGTTTTGCGTGAGGGGCTTTGTTGGAAGGTGGGCTCAGGTAAAAATATTTCAAGCAATGAGGATGCGTAGATCCCGAGGACAGTTGATTATAGATTATCTAGTGTTGTTCAAAGTATGCAAAATCATAGAGTTGCTGATCTAATTATACCAATACTAGAAACTTGAACAAGGAGTTAGTTGTAAATACTATGACACCCCAAACCCGACCAGGATGG
Organism: Gossypium hirsutum; assembly: GCF_007990345.1. Lineage (NCBI taxonomy): Eukaryota > Viridiplantae > Streptophyta > Magnoliopsida > Malvales > Malvaceae > Gossypium > Gossypium hirsutum. The sequence continues at coordinate 56,997,373 of NC_053433.1, read as the reverse complement.
GCTGACCCAAATTCGAAGCTTTACATTGGCCACCTAAGCAACTCTCCAGCTAACAACCTTTCAAGACACACCCCGACCTTATAACACCTCAATCTTATCCATTTATAGTGTTATTTATTAATGCGGAAGCAATTTGTGAACCAATTTTAAACTTTTTAAAAGTAATTTAACTTAAGGGCATTTTTTTCATTTTACCACCTATGATTAAACTAACTCGAATTTAGATATATACATTTACCAACTTCCTTTTAGTCAATTTATGTAAGCCCTAAAAATTTCAGCTTAATCTGAGTTTATTTTCTATGTCTAATTTAAGTTTTAGCATTAATGACTAAATCATAACAATTTCAAACTATTAGTACTATACCCGAATATTAAATTGAGTGCGTTTTTAACAAATTTTATCAATTACAAGTTTAATCCTAAAATTTTATCAAGTTTCCTTATCATTTAAGGCTCTAATTAGACTTATAAAGTTACAGGACTAATTTATAATTTAAATAGACTAGAGAACCAATTTAAAAAGACTAGAATTCAAACCCCCAACAATTCACTACATTTTTTTGTGTGAAATATTCAATGTTAAACCCTATTTTAAGTATCTTAATGGCCAATTAAACCCTATTTAGCTACGATTAAATTTCATACATATTCATGCACCTTCAATTGAATTTATAACACCAATTAAGCCTCAATTAAATGGAATTAAACATTCAATTTCATGCATATCACTCACCGGTTAATTCAAACAAGTGGTGTATCTTAATCACTAGTAAACCAATCTATGGAAGCTTCATTTAAACAATGGTTAGTGAAACATCATGCCTTACACATCGTGTTATCAATCACCATGTTATCAAGCAAAAATACACAGTAAATTATTTAAAAATCAAATTCAAATATGCATATATGATATTTTAAAACCATCCAAAATTAAAAAGGTCCAATGTCCATGTCCAATTACAACCAAAATTAAACTAAGTCCTGGAAGTACCACAATGCCTGATTAACATTTCTAAAACATGTAACTAAATCTCTACCGAGCCTTCATCTCTTGGAACTCTCTTCCTTGGCTCCTTAGCTCCTAAATCCCGTCAGTTAACTGTACGAATGCGAATATGTGAGCTTAAAAAGGTCAATGAATGTTAATAAACTGATGAGTAAATTAGAACCCAAATCATTCTTAAATTGAAACCAATCAAATACAAATTTTCAATCACAATATCAATCTATAATAGTTCAATGCTCAACCATATGTAACAGCCCAATTTTGGGCCTAGTAGGAACAATGATATTTTATGTGTTATAGCATGATTATATGAGTGCATAAAAATTTTGGTGAAATAATTTTAGCGATTTCATGCTTAATTTCGAAAAAGGACTAAATCGCATAAATGATGAAAATTTTGTTTTGCTAGGTAAATATGTTAAATAGCTAGAGAACCAAAATTTGGGGTGTTTAAAGAGCAATTAGACCCTAAAATTTTGATGGCTGGCCATAGGGGGGACAAAAGAGTTGAAAAGTCAAAAATTTGGTATGGTTGGTATTTGATGACATGTACAAAGACTAATAAAATAAAACAAAAATAGCCACCCTTCTTCTCCATCTTTCTCCACCGAAAATTAGGGAAGAAAAACCTCCATGGGAGCTTGAAAATTTCAGCAACATAAGCCTCTTTCATGTAAGTCATTTTGGTGTTGGTTTTTGACGTTTTTTATATTTTTGAGATCCTTGAAGCATGATACAGCTATTTCTATCATTATTTTGAACTAGGGTTTATGTTAAAAAATTCACCCATGTGTGTCACGCATGTTTTTTGATGTTTAATAGAGGAAAATGAAAGTTTGATGTTAGATAAACATCTTTTGTTAAGTGATTTTTCATGAAACCCCTTAAAAGGACCATTTTGTGAAAGTTGTAAAATAAGTTGTGAATGTGTGAAATAATTGAAATTGTGGGTTTTTATAGTTATAAAAGAATTCGATTAGGATTAGTAAAGGAGGAAATTCGATAAAAATTGATTTACAAGTCTAAGGGCAAAATCATAATTTTTGTAAAGTCTAAGGGAAAAACGGTTATTTTGCCAAATTATGAATTATAAAATGTTCTAATTAATAATGATTAAATGAGTGAATTTCATCATGTTAGATCAAGAAAATCGAGATTTGTGCTTAAATCGAGAAAGTGCGTGGTTAAGAGCAAAAAGAGAATAATTAGCCGAAATTACATTTAAGGTAAGTCCGTGTGATTAAATGAGCATGATATTTATGCCATTGTTATTATACTTGAAAATGAATCTTGTCATGATTGTTGATATTGTATATGAGAAAGTGATATCAAATGTAAATAATATTTATGTGTTGATTGAATGCTTGGAGATTTGATGGAATATGATATTCCATTGAAACGAGTAAGTTGTATGTAAATGATACAACTACATTGCTAATGTATGTATTGAATTGTATTTGAATTAATATAGCATAAATTTCTTGATTGTGGAATTGAGAAAATGTAACACCCCTATCCCGTAACCGTCGCCGGAATAGGTAAGGGGCATTACCGGACTTGTAACTCATGTCAGAACTGTAAAATTTTGAACTTTTTCTTGAAATAAAGATCATTCATTTAAATAAGTACTAAGCACAGCCAGGGATAAAATTTAAACTTCTCTAAGTAAACATTCAAAAGATGCCATTTTCGCATGGCTTATATACATTAACCAAAATATTCATCCCATTTTAAAACTTAAAATTTACAAAGGAATCAAACTTAATTACTTAAGAACTTACCTCGGATGTTGTCGAACGATTTCAACGGCTATTCGATCACTTTTTCCTTTCCCCTATCCGACTTTGATCCTCTAAGCTCTTGAGCTAAATCAAACAATTTACTTCCCAAATCAAACATAGTCATACGGCATCCATGTACATTTTAGAACCAATTCACTTGAAATTGCCCACTTAAGTCTCTCATCATTTCATTTTCAAATTTGTATATTTGGTAAGTCATATTAGACCATTATACATATAGCTTTGACACATTTTATACTAGCCGAAATGTACCATCAAGATATACTTTACTCAAATAATTTACCTTGGCCGAACATGTACAATGTTTTGTAGCTTAATAATTATAATATAACATCAAGTACTCATTTTACTCATGTGGTCGATTATACCTGGTCATACATACACGTAATTGAGTTATTTAACACCTAACTCACATAGCCATAGTGTACAAAATCTTAAGGTCCAAATATGAATACCCCCAAGTTCTCACGACTTAACCCTTAACCACATTTTGCCAAAATTTCTTTGAATTTCTAATAGCATACACACATATAATCAATTTGGAGACTCTATTAACCAAACATACATACGGCAATAGTCTATAGTTCTCTCGGCCACTCATTCCACAACTTAACAAAGCTTCAATTCGAAATCATTAGCGAGTATCAATTAACTTAAGCTACCTTTAAACTTTTACTTATCACCTCATGCCAAACCATCAAAATGAACTAATTATAATTACATAGGTACTACCAAAGCCGAAACCTATGCATACTATTATGTCTTATGCCCAAACCAAAGACCATATTCGGCAACTTTCATCCACCATTCTACCAAGCATAACCGATTACCCATCCTCTTCTTAAATCTAAATTCGGCACCTCCAAACAAAATAACTTAAAAATTCCAACTTTTATGCTAACATAACAAGCAACTTAACACATCCATATAACTAACATGCTAATAGTATCAAGGCATCAACTAAAATTTTGAAACCTCTTAGCCGAATCCTAACTCTCCAACAACCCCAAATCCAACCATGAGATAGATAGAATTTAGACTAATCATCCAAAGGATGTATAAACTTCCAAAAGTAACATTGAACATACCTTAATCTAGAGAACCACCTTGGCCGAATTTTTCTTCTTCTTCCTCTTCTAGTTACGGCAATGGAGGAGTAACATAAGCTATCTTTTGTTTCTCCTCCCCTAACCACTATTATTTTATTATCCATATTTTTATTTTTAACATAAAATATTAACATAAAATAATTATAATATGTTTTAGTCCATAACATGGCCGGCCACCATCTAGAATTTAGCTAATTTGACATGCAAGTACAAGCATTTTCTAACATGCATTAATAGGCCACTTTAACATTTGCCTAGCACATTTCTAAATTTTCTCACACAAGTCCTATTTAAAAAATTTCGCACAATACATACATAATTTAAGCATGAATTTTTCACACATGCATATTCATATATAATAAGCATCAAACATGACTGTTAATTATTTTTATGACTTGGTTTCGTGGTCCCGAAACCACTTTCCGACTAGGGTCAATTTAGGGCTGTCACAACTCTCCCCCACATAAGAAATTTTCGTCCCCGAAAATCTTACCGGCAAATAAGATAGGGTAACTTTCTCTCGTTGAGTTCTCTAGATCCCACCTAGTTTCCTCAACTCCGAACTTACGCTTCAGTGCTTTAACTAACAAAACTTTCTTAGTTTGATCATAATAAATCACAGAGATCCACAAAATTGACATTTACTCACTTACTTTTCATTTCGGTAATAACACACATAGGTATAACACAATTTACTCATCGGTCTGAACCTACTAGGTATAGGCTCGAACCCCACACACAGGTTCTAGCCTACTTAACCCAAAGTCCGAATAAACTCGACAGCCATCAACTAATTAGACTATTAGCCTAGTATACACTTCACCGGTCCCAAACCTACTAGGCACAAGGCCTGAATAACTCAAATATATATATTCATTGGGTTCATGACAACACTCATTTAACATCTTATGAATATATATATTTATATACATGTAACTTAGATAATCTTTCACACACCCATTCATCAATAAAGCACTATCAATAAGAATTTAATACTATCCTTTATCTTCGGCTATTTCAAGTAACCACTGATACAGTAGCTAAAGGTTTTAAATTCTCAATTCAGCAACATATATAAGCTGATACGAGATTATGTTAACATCTTGCATCAATATTTAACTTAACTTATTTCCAAAGGAAAAATCAACTTCCACGTACCTGAACATTCATTTCATTTAGCACATTCTTTCATAGTTAATGTTACCCGTATACAGTCGAATAAGCATAAAGCCTAATATAATATACTGGCATGAGATTTATTCTAGCACATAACTCATATATCCAAAATTATCACCATTCATCAGAAATTCTTACCAACTTTCAAATGTCGAAAATTAGTCAAAATAATTTCTTGAACATGATTAACAAAATAGTGTTTATTCACAATAGCACATATAGCTGCATATACCGAGAATCTCGTATTTATAATGTATATATATATCACATACCTTGTCAATTTAATGTCTCGAACTTATTTCATTACCAATTTAACACAATGTTGTATAATCTCCGACTCTAATTAGTTCACCAGTGTTTAGTCCGTTTAACGAATTTTCTCTTTACGTCTTACTTACTATTACAAATCAATGCCATCGCCTCACACGAGGTCATACATGAAACACACTTCGCATATGCAGTGCCCACTGACTGATTTCGCCCACATAGCGCTCGATTAAAGAACTCGCACACATAGTGCCTCAATTACCAATCTCGCCCACACAGTGCTCGATTGAAGAACTCGTACACATAGTGCCTCAACTACTGATCTGGCACACATAGTGCTCGGTTGAAGAACTTGCACACACAGTGCCTCATGATTCCGGCACGAATACCATCGAGGTTTAGCCCGGATATATCACTAGCACGAATGCTCTTTGGGACTTAGCCCGGATATATCACTAGCACGAATGCTTTTCGGGACTTAGCCCGGATACATCACTAGCACGAATGCTCTTCGGGACTTAGCCCGGATATATCACCAGCACGAATGCTCTTCGGGACTTAGCCCGGATACATCACTAGCACGAATGCTCTTCGGGACTTAGCCCGGATATATCACCAGCACGAATGCTTTTCGGGACTTAGCCCGGATATATCACCAGCACGAATGCTCTTCGGGACTTAGCCCGGATATATCACTAGCACGAATGCTCTTCGGAACTTAGCCCGGATATATCACTAGCACGAATGCTCTTCGGGACTTAGTCCGGATATAACATACTAAACTTTTATGCATATTTATCCATCAAGTATACATTTCACTAATTTATCACATACCTTAGGGCTTATATTTCTAGTTCGCACATGATATATACATATCATAAAATTCATTGCATCATTTGAAAATGGCACATAGCAAAATCAACAAGTACATTTCACAAAGCATATCATATTCGTAATTCACTCTTTTCTCAATTTTGACACATCATAAGCATGTTCCAATGCTCTCAATACCATCTGCCACAGCTCGTTCAGGATCAAAATTTGTTATTATACGAAAAACACATTTTAACTGTCAGAAATCATCACACTATCATTTTATCACTTTATGGCATGTATAGCTAGACTCACACGAGCTACGTTAGTCCTAGAATCGACTAAACCGTAGCTCTGATACCAATAAAATGTAACACCCCTATCCCGTAACCGTCGCCGGAATAGGTAAGGGGCATTACCGGACTTGTAACTCATGTCAGAACCGTAAAATTTTGAACTTTTTCTTGAAATAAAGATCATTCATTTAAATAAGTACTAAGCACAGCCATGGATAAAATTTAAACTTCTCTAAGTAAACATTCAAAAGATGCCATTTTCGCATTGCTTATATACATTAACCAAAATATTCTTCCGCCACTAGTCTATTCTGTACATGCCATAAAAATAATTCAAAACATAACAGTAACAAGCAGTGGATAGTGATAGTGTGACTAGTTGCTGACAATCCCTGAGCCTGTAGCTTCCAAATGAGATATATAAAACAGAGGAAACAAAGTAAACGGAGTAAGCATTACAATGCTTAGTAAGTTTTAAGCAGTGTCAACAGATAATAATCAAATTATAACATAGTTGCTTGTATTTTTATTTCACTCTTCCTTCGGGCATACTATCCCTTTACCGAATATGCACATCTCATCATATACAATAGGCAAATAAACTTCCACATAAAAGTGAGCTCATGTGACATAGATATATTGTATAATTTCACATAACCTCTCACACTGATCCGATGTCACATAATCATAAGAATAGTCTCATAGATTGCTCACGTATGCATCACATAACTGCCTTATGATTTAGTTTAAATCAAGCTCACATATAAACTTGGAGTACATACCTGTTTAACCTTTCGCATTGAATATATTTATAAGCAATTCTTATTGCGAAGTCTTATAGCTTTAAACTCTACTCGGATTATCGGCTAGACCTTTAGCTTAGATGAAATCTCCACACGAAGTCAGCGGGTCTTAACCCAGCATAGTCACCACATATGGTCATCTAGTCTTTAATCCTGGGTTTACATCATAGAGTTTCATACATATTTATTCACATGTTACAACATTCACATCGACTATCATATTTGTAATTCATTTACCTCATCAAATATCTAATAAAACACACCTTCCGCCGTTTGTCATTTGGCCACAATATATATATACACATCTCATACATATCTCACATTAGCCATTTGGCTTTACCACATATTCATCTCATACACATTTCGCATTAACCATTCGGCTTTCCCACATATATACACTTCCACGTTCATCACATTGGCCATTTTGCCTTATCACATATATGCATGTTCACATTTATCACATTGGTCATTCAGCCTTATCACATATGTGCATGTTCACATTCATCACATTGGCCATTCGGCCTTATCACACATATGCATGTTCACATTCATCACATTGGCCATTCGGCCTTATCACATATATGCATGTTCACATTCATCACATTGGCCATTCGGCCTTATCACATATGTACATGTTCACATTCATCACATTAAATCCTAAATCAAAATATAAATTTTCATGTATTCACATCACAATTATACAAATATACTTCACATACCACATATACTTTCACTTTGTCTTGGCTGAATCTACATCTATCATTTTCCAATGAATAATTCAATTTCAAGCCATACTATCATTTCATATTCGAATACTTATTTGACTGACGCTCCAGTACTAGTGCAGCCCGAATTAGGCAAGGAGTTTGTTATTTACAGTGATGCATCCTCACTTGGGTTTGGTTGTGTATTGATGCAAGAAGGTCGAGTTGTAGCTTATGCGTCGAGACAATTGAAGCCACATGAGAAAAATTATCCAACCCATGATCTCGAACTGGCTGCCATTGTATTCGCCTTGAAAATATGGCGACATTACTTATTTGGTGAGAAGTGCCATGTATATTCGGATCACAAAAGTCTCAAATATTTGATGACTCAAAGAGACTTGAATCTGCGACAAAGGCGTTGGCTTGAGTTATTGAAAGATTATGAGCTCGTCATTGACTATCACCCGGGAAAGGCTAATGTGGTTGCAGATGCTTTAAGTCGTAAATCACTGTTTGCTTTACGAACAATTAATGTACACTTGTCTGTTCTATCCGACAATGTGTTCGTAGCTGAATTAAAGGCCAAACCATTGTTGATTCATCAAATTCGTGAAGCTCAGAAAGTCGATGATGAATTGGTTGCAAAACGGGCTGAATGTGTTTTGAATATGGAATCAGAGTTTCAAATTGACAATGACGATTGTTTGAGGTTCCGAAGCCGTTTGCGTGTTCCAAGAAATTTAGAACTTATTTCGATGATTCTAAACGAAGCTCATTGTAGCCGAATGTCAATTCACCCGGGGAGTACGAAAATTTACAACGATCTGAGACGTCAGTTTTGGTGGCATGGTATGAAACGAGACATTTCCGATTTTGTTTCGAAGTGTTTAATATGCCAACAAGTGAAAGCGGAACATCAAGTGCCTACAGGTTTACTTTAGTCGATCATGATACCTGAATGGAAATGGGATCGAGTCACGATGGATTTTGTATCTGGATTGCCATTATCGGCAAGTAAGAAAGATGCGATTTGGGTTGTTGTTGATAGACTGACTAAGTCGGCTCACTTTATCCCCGTACGTACGGATATTTCATTGGATAAACTAGCTGAATTGTATGTTTCTCAAATTGTAAGATTACACGGGGTACCTATTTCTATTGTGTCAGATAGAGATCCGAGATTCACCTCGCGATTTTGGAAGAAATTGCAAGAAGCTTTGGGTACCAAGTTGCATTTTAGCACCGCTTTTCATCCGCAGACTGATGGTCAATCCGAGCAGATAATTCAGATACTCGAGGATATGTTGAGATGTTGCATCCTTGAGTTTAGTGGTTCATGGGAGCAGTATTTACCTTTGATTGAATTCGCTTACAACAATATTTTTCAATCAAGTATTAAGATGGCACCTTACGAGGCTTTGTACGGTCGTAAATGCCGTACACCATTGTTTTGGACCGAGCTCGGTGAAAGTAAAATTTACAGAGTTGATTTGATTAAAGATGCTGAGCAGAAAGTAAAAATAATTCGCGAAAGTCTGAAAGCAGCATCAGATCGTCAGAAGTCGTACGCGAATTTAAAACGAAGAGATATTGAGTATTAGGTGGGAGACAAAGTATTTCGTAAAGTTTCACCTTGGAAAAAGATACTAAGATTTGGCCGTAAGGGAAAACTGAGTCCGAGGTTCATAGGGTCGTATGAAATATCCGAACGAGTTGGTCTAGTGGCATATAGATTGATTTTACCCCCTAATCTCGAGAAGATTCACAACGTTTTTCATGTTTCGATGCTTCGACGTTACAGATCTAATCCTTCGCACATAATAAATCCCTCCGAGGTTGAAATTCAAGCCGATATGAGTTATGAAGAAGAACCGATTCGTATCCTAGCTCGTGAAGTGAAAGAGTTGCAAAATAAAAGGGTTCCGTTAGTAAAGGTGTTATGGCTCAAACACGGGATCGAAGAAGCTACTTGGGAAACCGAGAACTCTATGAAAGAATGATACCCAAACCTATTTACCGGTAAGATTTTTGGGGACGGAAAGTTCTTAAGTGGGGGAAAGTTGTGACAGCCCTAAATTGACCCTAGTCGGAAAGCGGTTTTGGGACCGCTAAACCGAGTCACCAAAGTATTTGAATATGATATTTATTGTCTAAAATATGTGAATATGAATGTGTGAAAGTTTTAAGCTTCGATTTAGTCAATTGCATGTGAATTTAGTTAATAGGACTTATGTGAGACACTTTTGAAATGTGATAGGTTAATCTATAAGGACCTATTAATGCATGTTGTATAAATGATGGGTTTGCATGTCAAATTACCCAAGTTTTAGATAGTGGCCAGCCATGCAATGGGTTAAAACATATTATAAACATTTTGTGTTAGTGTGTTGTGTTAAAAATAATAAAATAAAAGGTTAGTAATAAAGTAATGAAAAGGGAGGGGTGATGAAAACAAAGTTGTTTCATCCATGCTTCTCCATTGCCGTGACTTGAGGAAGGAAGAAGAAGAGGATTCTCTTGCTTCATGTTCGGTTGGTTGATGTTTAGGAAGAGGTATGTTTGATGATTATTCCATAAAACTCATGCATACTTTTAGTTGTTAGTTTGAATTCTACCTAGCCCATGGTTTAAATTTTTGCTATTTGAGGGAGATGATACTCGACCATGGAAGTTGCCTTCCTTAGTTGGTGTTTGATGTTGTGGTAATGAGGCTTGAAGATGATTGAGTTTGAGTGCTTAACAAAAAGGATTGGATGTAAGGGTGTGTGAGAATTAGAAAAGGATGGGTCTTAGCAACTTCATGAAGTATTCGGCCATGGTACTAGAATTTTGTAATTGTGTTTAAACTTAGAATTATGTAGTTGTATGGTTAGTATAGGTAGGGATGACCGAATATGAGAGCATGAATAGATGAAGAGTTTTGTAATTATAAAAAAATTGGTTAATTGATATGTGGTAAATGTTAAGTGTTAAATGAAATAGGAATGATATCATGTTGGAATAGGTGTATTCAGCCTTTGATTAAGTATGTAGATGATAGTGATAGATTGATGTTGCACATTCGGCTATAGGTAAGCATATTGATGATCTATCTTGACTTAGATAATCGGTTAAAGGAGAATATTAGCTAATATGTTGAATTTCATTCATGATTTCATATATATGACTCTAATGTTTGATATATATATATGGGGAAAGGGGAACTAAATCTGATAAAGGGAAGGAAAAAGTAATTGAATAGCCGTTGGAGTCGTTCGACAACATCCGAGGTAAGTTTTCGAGTAATGGAACTTAGTTTATGATTTGTTTAAGTCATGACATATAAGCATAACAAATAAACGGTGATATAATGATTCTACTTGAATTATATATTGAGGTAATTAGTTTATACTTATGACGGGCAGCCGAATGCGTATAGAGATCATGTTATAAAGCAAATCAAAAGCACGCTCTTTGTATGTGGCTATTGAGCCGAAAATGGTAATGGTTGATAAGTGCCTTGTGAATGAGTTCTAATAATGAAAACGAAATATAGATGTGTTATGATTTGTTGATATATGTGCATGATTATTCGGATGATAACCAGACTAAGATCCGAAGGCATTTGTGCGAGTTGCTATATCCGGGCTAAGTCCCGAAGGCATTTATGCTAGTGACTATATCCGGGCTAAGTCCCGAAGGCATTTATGCTAGTGACTATATCCGGGCTAAGTCCCGAAGGCATTTGTGCTAGTGACTATATCCGGGCTAAAACCCGAAGGCATTTGTGCGAGTTGCTATATCCGGCTAATTCTCGAAGGTACTTGGGTTTGGAAATGAGTGATCTTGCTGTAATAATTTCAATTAACACGCTCATAAAATCTAAACGATAAGGTATGTTCCGTATATGCAGCGGAAAGGTTGAATCCTTTCAAATAGTATTCGCTCAATTGATTAACGAGCTTATGGCCTCTAGTTAGGTTTGATTCCCTGTGTATGAATATAATGGTTGAAGTGTGAAGTAAGTACGATTTTGAGAACATGCATATATGAAATTATTTATTTAGTCATATGAACGCTATACTTTAGTCGTAAATAATTTCATTACTCAAAACTTACTAAGCATTAAATGCTTACTCCGTTTCTTTAATTCTCTGTTTTATAGATTTTGTTCGTCAGCTATCGGACTCAGGATTGTCAAAGTCAAAGTCGTCCACACTATCTAAGCCCTTTTGGTACTCTTTTAGTTGAACTTTGATAGAGGCATGTATAGGACTGACCTTGTTGTTAATTAAGTACCTTTTGGTAATGTATATATTTGGTTGGCCATGCGAAAATGGCTTATATATTTTGAGCATAGCGTTATAATCATTTTGTATATATATGGTTATTGAGAGGTGTGGAATTGCTTGGTAATGATTAGCCATTGGAATGGTTAATCACGATCATATTTGGTGCTATGAATGTCAAATGGCTAATTGAATCATGGAAACTATGAAATAGGTGAGATTTGCCTTTAAATAGATGCTGACAGCAGCAGTGATGTGAGTTTGAAAAATCACTAAAAATAGTAGGAATGTAATTAAATAATTAATAAATTATGTAATCGAATATTGATGAGTCTATTTTCATATGGAAGAAGTAAAACGACCATATGAGCCGTATTTTATGAGATGTTTAAGTTTTTGTGAAATAGGGCCAGAGCGATTACTGGATCCCCTGTTCTGACTTTGGAAATTCACCATAAATTAACCAGACATAATTAGAAGTCATACCTTATATTTACAGATTCCTTTTTGAGTCTAGTTTCATTAGAAACAAACAGCACATGTATGGGAGCCCTGTACAGGGAGATATCTAAGTCATAATGCATGAAGGTCAGAGTAGTCGAACCCTGAAATAAGGGAGACTTTAACTAATAAACGGCACTAATTGGCATGACCAAAAATTCTAGAAAACAATTTGTATATGGATATATGAGTCTAGTTTCAGGAAAAATTTACGAAATCAGTTTTCAAGTTTTGCAACTCGAGATATGATTTTTGAGGTGACTGTGACGCAGTTAGCCAGCTTGACTGGAAATTTTAAAATAATCTGTGTATATAAATGAATTAAGTCCGTTAACACCTCGTGTTCGACTCCGGCAACTGTCTCGGGTACGGGGCGTTACAATTTTATTGGTATCAGATTTTTCTTAAAGTTCACCTTGTTTCACTGTTTGACTAAACTGACTACTCTTCACTACGAATCAAATTTCTCATTGTACAGAATTCAAAATATGTTCTCGTTTATTTCATTTGAAACTAGACTCATTAAGGAGTCTAAGCATATAAATTTTTATCTTAGGGCCATATTTGTACAATTTATACTGATTTTATAAAAACAGAACAGGAAATCTAGTAGTCATTTTGACTCAGCCCTACAATACTTCAAATATCTCAAGATCGGTAACTCTTTTGTTTTTATAGTTTCTAACTCTACTCCTACAAATTATGGCGATTTTCCAAAATCACCTTACTGCTGCTGTCCCCAAGCAGATTATTACCAAATCACTCTCTCACACATTCTTTGTATACATTTTATTTAAGCATGTATATCAGCAACCGAATTCATCATATAAATATCTATAAATTCACTCAAACAATCTCAATACAACTCATGGTGTTCAAACCATTATTCATGTAACATCCTGATTTTCGGATTCATTCGCGATTTTCAATATTTTGTAAAGGTTTTAAAAAAATTTTATTTGGATGTGAAATTAATATTTTGAGTAGGTAAATGGGCTTATAGAAGGCCCATGTGTTGGCCAAAACCTGGGTGAATTTTTGAATTTTTGGACTTAGGAGTTAGGGGTTCTGGCTAGGTGGCCCTTGTATAGAGTTATGGGTAAATTGCATAACAAAAAGAGCTTTAGTAAAGTGGCAAGGGTGACGCCACTAAGCTCCTAAAAAGGTGGCGTGTAGAGCATTGGGGAAGGCATGGGATCGATTCCCAGTGTTGACAAATAGATGCATTTATTTTTAAGTGCTGGGGGGGTAAGTGTTGTAGTCCAGGTGGATTCTGCTAGAGGAGAGTTTGAATCAGTCTAAACGCTTGGATTAATGAGGGATAAGGGGAGAGATTTAAAGGATTAGGAGAGAGGTTAGGAGTTGGCCAAATTTTGGGAATTGAAGAGGGAAAAATCGGCAGAGGGTTATGAGGTTAGTATTTCGGCACCTAGGGTATTGAGTGGTGTCGTTTTCTTCTGCTTAAACACCTTAGGGTTGTTCTTTTCTCTCTTTTTCCTCTCCAGCCGAAACCACCATTCTCTCTATTCTTCTTTCTTCATGTTCTTCTTCAAAACTGTTCATCAAACCTGTTGTTCATCAACACGTGTGCCGAAACCACAAAAGCCGAAACCTCAAAAAATACATTAGTTGTGCCGATTTCTTCCAAGCCAAATCCTTCGATATTTTTGTGCCTAATAAACGACAATCATCTTTTCTAAACCCTAGATACCTGTCGGCAATTCTACATCAAGGTTATAGCCCCACATTGTCATCTCCTTCATCACCCAAAAGCTGAAAAACCATAGATTTGGGGGCTTATAGCCGAAACTTCAAAACTCCGGGAGTCGAGTTCTACTGTCGTTTGAAAGATAAATCTGCACCAGATTGCATGGAGATCAAAAGGAGTAAGGGGTAAGTGTTCATCATCTCAGATCTGGTCCTATTTTACAAAGTTAGGAAAAGCCGAAGTCCCTAAAATCTAGGGAGGCTGTCGATTTGGGCATGTGGCTCTAAGGGTTTTTAACTGACATTTTCTATCAATGATTAGTGTCTTCTTAAGTGTTGGATTGAAGGCGTGGGTTGTTGGAGCAATCGGATTTGGAGCTAGCTATCGATTTTGGCAAAAAGGTAAGGTTTCAAAGGCTTTTAGGGACATGGTTGGATCATGGATAAGTAGGTTGTGGGTTTAGTGATTATGGTTGTAAATAAGAACTATGCTAATCTATTGTAGGACATCGAAAGGGATCTCAGTAGCAGTCATCGCGAATCAGGTGTGTACCGAACACCCTTTCTTAGTTCAATTCGGCAAGAGCCGAAATGCCGAAATTCTGGCATTTCATGGGCTTGTGAGTATGCGAATGCTCTCGAGACATAGAGTAATTGTTAGATCTAGCAGCGCAAGGTGGTAAGTAAGTTCGTGTGACGTTTTAACGTACTTCGAAAAAAGGGTCTCGATGGGCCAAAACTGGGCCCAATGGGCTTACGGACCAATATGGGTAAGAGATGGGCAAATTAGCCTGTTAGTTAGATGGTGTAACCAAACTGCATAAAACTGTTGAAAATTACTGAAGTAGCTTGTGTAGTTGCTAAGTTACGAAAATTACCCCTAAAGAGCAAAATTACCGATATACCCCTAGGGTTTAAATTGGCTAAACTGCATGATTGATTAATACTGTATTTTACATGATATGCTTTTATTAATATCTGTTACATGGGATTGGGGTATTGATGGAGGAAGTATTGAAAGTGGTTCATCCACGTACTGAAGGCTTTGCCTCAACTTACTGATATTTGAGCAGCATTGCTACAACTGTGGAGTGTAGGGCTGGGTGGGTTGAGATATTCCCCACATGGAGTGTAGGGCTGGTACGGGTGCAGTGTAGCGGTTGGTGGGTTGAGTAGTCTCCCCAGATGGGTTTGCATGCATTACTACTATTGTTACCTATGTTACTGAACTGGGCCTATGGGCCACACTATTATGTAAAAAAGGGGCTAAGGCCTTGCTACTGTATTCTGAAAAGGGCTTCGGTCCACTGTGTACTGTTATCTGAATAGGGCTTAGGCCCAATGGGCTCGAGCTGATTTGGGCTTTGGATGGGTTTCTGTATACACTGAGTTTTCCCAAACTCACCCTTTTTTTTTCTCTCTATCCTTGTAGGTGAGCCTTAGTTGGTGGACTTGGAGCTGGGCGGGATTCGGAGTGGCCACACATTTTCTGCAAATTCGTTTTCTTGTGGTGAACTAGATTTTCCATATTTTCGTTTATGGTTTTGGGTTTTTTGTAATAAGGCCGCTTAATTATTTTTATGGTTTGGGTTGTTTCTTTATTATTTAATTCTATTATGATAAAACTGAACTATGATAACTAACGAGATGGATTAGCTCTAGGACGCGTTTTCAAAAACATTAAGTGATTTCAAAATAACACGAATACAAGTAAGACTTCCGCTAAGCAAACGTTTTCAACCTTAATCATTTTCTTAAGATGGACATAACCAAACGGTTTTCTCAAAATTATACGAGATGTTAGAGTGTGGCAATGGCAGTGTGCATGTCTAGGATTGGATCCGAAGGGAGCTTGGTACTTAAGCAGTCCGACGGACTCACCTCCTCTTCTTCCTGGTTTCTTACCTGGTGCACAGCTTCCATTCACTTTAACCTACTTTTAAAAGTTTCTTTTACAACACCAACTAAGTTTTCCAAACTAAGTAATACTGACTGTTTTGAACGCTTCGATGTGGCGCATCAGATCCGGTCATAACGTCTAGGCCGAGTTTGGGGTGTTACAATTCAAGTTCAAAACTCGGCTAAGACACATATATACACTAGCAATCAAATACTAACATTTGCATTTCACCTTAATAGCTAGCTTAGCAAACCTTAATTTAACATATAATTGTTCATAACACAATTAAAGCATCCCCTCCACTCCATCAATTCAAAACACATACATTACCCAATAATATCCAAAATCATATTCGGCCTTAGTACACAACTTGTTAGCCGATTTTTCTCCATTTAGCAACTAATACACATATGTGCTCATTTGTTAGACTATACTTCAGCAAACTACCATTTTTTTTATCCAAATAACATGAACAACAACCATTTCTTGAACATTTCTCTTAACCGATTACTCATGTTACCAACAAGATTCAAAATTTGGACATGGGCTAACTAAGGGACTTAGTAACTAGCTTAATACATTCAACAATTTCAAAAGCTACCATGAATTACATACCTTATTCAAGACTAGAAGGAGTGGCCGAATGTTTGTTTCCCCTTCCCCTTTCTTCTTAGAATTTTCGGCCAAAGATGTTAAAAGATGAGCACTTATTTCCTTTCTTCTTCCTTCCTCATGTTACGGCAAAATGGGGGAGCAAGGATGAAACAACTTTGGTTTCTCCTCCCACTCCCCTCATATTTTATTATTCTTCACACAACATATTAACACAAAATGTTTATAATATGTTTTACCCCATAGCATGGCCGGCCACTACCTAAAATTTTGGGTAATTTGACATGCAAGTACAAGCATTTTCTAACATGCATTAATAGATCCTTATAGATTAACCTATCACATTTCAAAAGTGTCACACATAAGTCCTATTAACTAAATTCACATGCAATTGACTAAATCGAAGCTTAAAACTTTCACACAATCATATTCACATATTTTAGACAATAAATATCATATTCAAATACTTTGGTGACTCAGTTTAGCGGTCCCGAAACCACTTTCCGACTAGGGTCAATTTAGGGCTGTCACAACTCTCCCCCACTTTAAGAAATTTTCGTCCCCGAAAATCTTACCGGTAAATAGGTTTGGGTATCGTTCTTTCATAGAGTTCTCGGTTTCCCAAGTAGCTTCTTCGATCCCGTGCTTGTGCCATAACACTTTTACTAAGGGAACCATTTTATTTCATAATTCTTTCACTTCACGATCTAGGATACGAATCAGTTCTTCTTCATAACTCATATTGGATTGAATTTCAACCTTGGAGGGATTAATTATGTGCGAAGGATCAGATCTGTAACGTCGAAGCATCAAAACATGAAAAACGTTGTGAATCTTTTCGAGATCAGGGGGTAAAATCAATCTATATGCCACTGGACCAACTCGTTCGGATATTTCATACGGCCCTATGAACCTCGGACTCAGTTTGCCCTTACGGCCAAATCTGAGTATCTTTTTCCAAGGTGAAACTTTAAGAAACACTTTGTCTCCCACCTGATACTCAATATCTCTTCGTTTTAAATCCGCGTACGACTTCTGACGATCTGATGCTGCCTTCAGACTTTCACGAATTATCTTTACTTTTTGCTCAGCATCTTTAATCAAATCAACTCCGAAAATTTTACTTTCATCGAGCTCGGTCCAAAATAATGGTGTACGACATTTACGACCGTACAAAGCCTCGTAAGGTGCCATCTTAATGCTTGACTAAAAACTATTGTTGTAAGCAAATTCAATCAAAGGTAAATATCGTTCCCATGAACCACCAAACTCAAGAATGCAACACCTCAACATATCTTCGAGTATCTGAATTATCCGTTCAGATTGTCCATCAGTCTGAGGATGAAAAGCGGTGCTAAAATGCAACTTGGTACCCAAAGCTTCTTGCAATTTCTTCCAAAATCGTGAGGTGAATCTCAGATCTCTATCCGACACAATAGAAATAGGTACCCCGTGTAATCTTACAATCTGAGAAACATACAATTCAGCTAGTTTATCCAATGAAAAATCCATACGTACGGGGATAAAGTGAGCCGACTTTGTCAGTCTATCAACAACAACCCAGATCGTATCTTTCTTGCTTGATGACAATGGCAATCCAGATACAAAATCCATCGTGACTCGATCCCACTTCCACTCGGGTATCATGATCGACTGAAGTAATCCTGTAGGCACTTGATGTTCCGCTTTCACTTGTTGACATATTAAACACTTCGAAACAAAATCGGAAATGTCTCGTTTCATACCATGCCACCAAAACTGATGTCTCAGATCATTATACATTTTTGTACTCCCCGGGTGAATTGACATTCGGCTACAATGAGCTTCGTTCAGAATTGTCGAAATAAGTTCTGAATTTCTTGGAACACACAAACGACTTCTTAACCTCAGACAATCATCATCATCAATTTGAAACTCTGATTCCTTATTCGAAACATATTCAGCCCATTTTGCAACCAATTCATCATCGACTTTCTGAGCTTCACGAATTTGATGAATCTGTGACAGCCCTAAAGTGACCCTATTCGGAAAGCGGTCTCGGGACCGCTAGACTGAGTCACCAAATTATTTGAATGTGATAATTATTGCCTAAAATATGTGAATATAAATGTGTGAAAGTTTTAAGCTTTGATTTAGTTAATTGCTTGTGAATTTAGTTGATAGTACTTATGTGAAAAAATTTAGAAATGTGCTAGGCAAATGCAAGTGGCCTAATAGTGCATGTAATCAAAGGGGTGGACTTGCATGTCAATTTCCCCCCATTTAAGTACTAGTGGCCGGCCATGACAAGGGATGATGGGCAAAACATGTCATGAAACATGTTGTGTTAATGGAAAAATAAAATAAGAAGCATGGGCAAAACATGTCATGAAACATGTTGTGTTAATAGAAGAATAAAATAAGAAGCATGGGCAATAAACTAATAAGAAATTGAAGGAAGAAAACAAAGAGAAAAAAATGTGTTCATCATTCTCATGCATGACCAAAAAAAAAGAAGAGAAAAGCTCTCATGTTGTTCTTGGCCGAATAGGAGAAAGAAAAAGAAGGAAAAAGAGCTTTGAGGAAATCGGCTATGGTGGTTTGATAGACTAAGGTATGTTTGATGATGTTCCATGAGATGCATGCATGTTTTAGTAGTTAGCTTGAGTTCTAAATAGCCCATGGTTCAAATCTTTACTATGTCATGGAGATGATATTCGGCCAAGGTGGATTGGTGTTGATATCATTTGCATGCTAAAAGTGAAGCTTTGTAATGGTGCATGTGATGGTGGATTGATGATTCTTGAATCTTCTTTTTAGCTTTTTTGAGTGAGACATTAAGTTCTTTGTTTAACCATGACCAAAAATTGAAATGGTATGGTGTTGTGATGCAATCGGCCCCAACATAGACATGTATGTTCGGCCACATGAATAAGTACATAAGTTATGTGTATGTTCGGCCATAGGTAGCCTATTGATGGCTTTAGCTTGACTTAGAAAATTCGGCTAAGGGGAAATATTAGCTAGTATGTTGAATTCGATTCGTGATTTCGTACATATGTGACTCTAGTGTCTAATGTATATATGGGCTAAGTACCTTGAGCTTCTCTTTTGATGTTCGAATGAATTGTATTAAATTGCTTGATGTGATTAAAAATGCGTATGACCATTGTGTATTTGAGCTAAAAGGTGGCCATATGACCTATCAAACTCCTTGTCATATTCGGCCATAAGCTAGCAAAATGAGACTTTAATGAGTTAAATTTGTTTGAATTAAGCTCAAGAGCAAAGGGGAACTAAATCCGATAAAGGGAAGGAAAAAGTGGTCGAATAGCCGTCGAAACCGTTCGACAACATCCGAGGTAAGTTCTTGAGTAATAGAGCTTAAATTGTTATTTGATTAGATCATGTTTTAAGCAAATCAAAATCGCGCTCTTTGTGTGTGGCTATTGAGCCGAAATGGCAAGAGTGATAAGTGTCTTGTGTTTAAGTTTTGCTAATGAAAATGAAATACGAATGTGTCATGATTTATTGTTAAATGTGCATGGTTATTCGAATGATGTCCGGGCTAAGTCCCGAAGGCTTTGTGCTAAGTGACCATATCCGGACTAAGATCCGAAGGCATTTGTGCGAGATACTAATTCCGGGCTAAGCCCGAAGGCATTGGTGCGAGTTACTAAATCCGGGTTAAGTCCCGAAGGCATTTGTGTGAGTTACTATAACCGGGCTATGTCCCGAAGGCATTTGAACGAGTAGCTATATCCGATTAAATTCTGAAGGTACGTGATTTAGGAATGAATGATCTTGCTGTAAAAATTTCAGTTAATATGCTTGTAACATCCCAACATTGAGGTATGTTTCGTATGTGCTTTGAATTAGTTGAGCCCTTACAAATAAGTATTCGCTCAGTTGATAAATGAGCTACCGGCCTTTGGCTAAGTTGATCTTTGTGTATGAATAAAAGGGTTGGTAATGTGAAGTAAGTATGATATTGAAAATTTGTGCATATGAAATTATCCGTTTAGCTACATGAATGCTATACTTTGGTTGTGTCTAAATTCTTTGCTCAAAACTTACTAAGCATTTAATGCTTACTTCGTTTCTTTGATTCTCTATTTTATAGATTTTGGTTCTTTAGCTATGAGACTCGGGATTTTGAAGTCGAAGTCGCCCACACTATCAAAGCCCCCTTTTGGTACAATTTTGGTTGAACTTCGAAATGGCATGTATAGGACTACCCTTTTTGTTGTGGGTCATGGACCCTTTGGATTTGTATAATTTTGGATAGCCATGCGAAAATGGCTTATATATGTTTGAGCATAATGTTATACTCATTTGGTATGGATATGCTTAACAAGGATTGGCCATGGGAATGGTTAATCACTATCATAATTTGTGCTCTTTATGCTAAAAGGGCTAGTTGAGTCATGAAAACTATGAAATAGGTAAAGTCTACCTTAAAGGCAGATGCTGACAGCAGCAGTGATGTAGATTTGGAAAATCACTAAAAATAGTAGGAATGGAATTAAATAGTGAATAAATTATTCAAACGAACCTTGATGAATATATTTTCATAGGAAAGTAACGAAATGTTCATATGAATAGTATATTATGAGATGCTAAAGTTTTCGTGAGACAGGGCCAGAACGGTTTCTGGATTCCCTGTTCCGAATTTGGAAATCCATTATAAATTAACCAGAGATAATTAGAATTCATGCCATATATGAATAGATTCCTTTTTGAGTCTAGTTTCTATTGAAACAAACGACATCAGTATTGAAGCCCTGTACAGGGAGATATCCAAGTCGTAATGCGCAAAGGTCAGTGTAGTCGATCCCTGTAACATGGGAGAATTTGACTAATAAAATGTACTAATTGGCCCAACCAAAAATTCTAGAAAAAAATTTGTAGATGCATATATGAGTCTAGTTTCAGGGAAAAATTACGAAGCTGATTTTCGAGTTGTGAAACTCAAGATATGATTTTTAAGGTGACAGTGACGCAGTTAGCCAGCTTGCCTGGAAAATTTAAAATGGATTGTGCAAAGAAGTGATTTAAGTCTGCAAACCCCTCGTGTCCGACTCCGGCGACGGACTCGGGTACGGGGTGTTACAGAATCAACAATGGTTTGGCCTTTATTTCTGCTACTAACACATTATCGGATAGAACCGACAAATATACATTCATCGCTCGTAAAGCAAATAGTGATTTACGACTTAAGGCATCCGCAACCACATTAGCCTTTCCGGGTGATAGTCAATGACAAGCTCATAATCTTTTAACAACTCGAGCCAACGTCTTTGTCGCAGATTCAAATCTCTTTGAGTCATCAAATATTTGAGACTTTTGTGATCCGAAAATACATGGCACTTCTCACCAATTAAGTAGTGTCTCCATATTTTCAAAGCGAATCGATGGCAGCTAATTCGAGATCATGGGTTGGATAATTTTTCTCATGTGGCTTCAATTGCCTCGACGCATACGCTACAACTCGACCTTCTTGCATCAATACACAACCCAACCCAAGTAAGGATGCGTCACTGTAAATGACAAACTCTTTGCCTGATTCAGGCTGCACTAGCACTGGAGCTTCAGTCAAGTAAGTTTTTAGTTGATCGAAACTTTTCTGACATTTTTCTGACCATTCGAACTTAACATCTTTCTGAAGTAGCTTCGTCATTGGTGTGGCTATCATTGAGAAACCCTTTACAAACCGTCTGTAGTAACCGGCAAGTCCCAAAAAGCTCCGAACCTCAGTAATATTTCTCGGGGGCTTCCAGTTAAGTATTGCTGAAATTTTGCTCGGATCAACTCGAATACCCGATGCAGATACCACATGACCCAAGAAGCTAACCTCTCTTAACTAGAACTCACACTTACTGAACTTAGCATATAACTGCTTATTCCATAAAATCTGCAACACTAATCCCAGGTGTTCAGCATGATCGGTTTCATTTCTCGAATAGACCAAAATATCATCGATAAACACAACTAAAAACCGATCCAAAAATGGTCTGAAGATCTGATTCATCAAATCCATAAATACCGCAGGGGCATTAGTGAGCCCAAACGGCATCACTAAGAACTCGTAGTGACCGTATCTCGTTCTGAAAGCAGTTTTGGGTATATCTGAATCCCGAATTCGCAACTGATAATAGCCCGATCTCAAATCTATCTTTGAAAACAATGAGGCTCCCTTTAGTTGATCAAACAAATCATCAATACGCGGTAATGGATATTTATTCTTTATTGTCACTTTATTCAGCTGACGATAGTCGATGCACAACCTCATGGTTCCGTCCTTCTTTTTCACAAACAATACTGGTGCACCCCAAGGTGAGAAACTTGGTCGAGCGAAACCTCTATCCGTCAACTCTTGCAACTGAGCTTTCAATTCCTTTAATTCCATTGGTGCCATTTGATACGGAGCTATCGAAATCGGTGTAGTCCCAGGTACAAGTTCGATGCCAAACTCTACCTCCCGAACAGGTGGTAACCCTGGTAATTCTTCTGGAAAAACATCCGAATATTCACAAACCACTGGTACCGACTCAAGTTTCTTTCCTGATTCTTTATTATCAAGTACGTACGCAAGATACGCTTCACACCCCTTACTCACATATTTTTGAGCTAACATCGAGGATATTATTGTTGGCAATCCATTCAAGACAGTAGACTCAACTTGGATTATCTCATTATTTGCACACCTCAAATCAATAGTCTTACTTTTGCAATTCACAACCGCATCATGTACGATTAACCAATCCAAACCGAGAATAACATCAAATTCATCAAACTGTAAAAGCATCAAGTCAGCCGGGAAACAGGAACCTCGAATTACTAGGGGGCATTTCTTACACACCTTATCAACAAGCACATAATGACCCAAGGGATTTGACACTCTAATAACGAATTCAGTAGACTCAACAGGTTAAGTCTTACTGGATGCTAAAGTCTCACATATATAAGAATGAGTAGAACCAGGGTCAATCAATGCAATCACATTAGTATCAAGGAGAGTGAAAGTACCGGTAATAACATCAGGCGAAGAAGCATCCTCGCGTGCACGTATAGCATAAGCTCTAGCAGGAGCACGAGCCTCAGATCTAGTAGTAACATCTCTAGATCCTCTCTGACCGCCACTAGCATTCCCCGTATTTTTAGATGGTCTACCTCGAGCAGTAGTAGCACCCGATTTCCCACTCTGATTTACATTCTGTTCAGACAGTCTCGGGCAATTCTTGATAAAGTGGTCAGCTGCTCCGCACTTATAACAGGAGCGGTCATGGAATCTACAACTCCCCGAATGCTATTTACCACAATACTGGAACTCTATCCTGTCCCGACAATCATTTCCAACACTGGCAACCGAAGTGACTCGTGTACTCACAGGGGGTCGATCACGATCTCGTCTAGAAAAGCCCGAAGTGTCTTTAGATCAGCCTAAATCATCTCTAAATTTCTTCAATGACTGTTGAAAGGGCTTCCCCGAAGATCTCTTACGAAACTTTTTTGCTCCCATAACAGCTTTTCTTTTCTCCATACTGAGCTCTTCGGCTTTGCAAGCTCGCTCGACAAGTACCACAAATTCTCTGATTTCTAAAATGCCAACACACAGTTTTATATCTTCGTTCAGTCCATCTTCGAAACGTTTACACATTACGGCTTCTGAGGAAATGCATTCTCGAGTGTACCGGCTAAGCCTTACAAACTTTCGTTCATAATCCGTAACCGACATGAAACCTTGTTTAAGTTCAAGAAATTCTTTCCGTTTTTGATCAATGAATCTCTGGCTGATATACTTTTTTCGAAACTCAGTTTGGAAAAACTCCCAAGTTACTTGCTCTCTGGGTACAACAGAAATCAACGTATTCCACCAATAATAGGCAGAATCTCGTAGCAAGGAGATAGTACACTTAAGGCATTCATCAGGTGTGCAAGATAGTTTATCAAGTACCCGAATAGTGTTGTCCAACCAAAATTCAGCTTGCTCGGCATCATCGCTGTCTGTAGCCTTAAATTCAGTAGCCCCGTGTTTTTGGATTCTGTCAACTGGGGGCTTATTTAACCTTATCTGGTCAGTTACCGGAGGTATCGCAGGTGCAGGGGTTGTATTGGCCAGGAATGGGGGTTGTGGAACAGCTGTATTAGTTCGAATGTACTGATTGAACCATTCATTCATTACGCTATAAAAAGCCTGTCTAGCTTCATCATTCTGATTACTAGCAATAGGTTGAGAGTCCGCCGGCGCTGTCCCTTGCGCGGGAGCAGGCGCTACACTCTCAACATCATCAGCTACCGCTCGATTGGGATCGGGATCCATTACTATAAGTAAACACATTTTTTTAACCGTCAGAAATCACCACACTATCAATAAACACATAATGGCATGTATAGCTAAACCCGAATGTATTACGGTAGTCCTAGAATCGACTAAACCGTAGCTCTGATACCAATTTAATTGTAACGCCCCGTACCCGAGACCGTTGCTGGAGTCGAACACGAGGTGTTAACGGACTTAATTCATTTACTTACACAGTTCATTTTAAAATTTCCAGACAAGCTGGCTAACTGCATCACAATTACTTTAAAAATCATATCTCGAGTTCCAAAACTCGAAAACCGATTCCGTAAATTTTTCCTGAAACTAGACTCATATGTCCATCTACAAATGTTTTTCTAGAATTTTTGGTCAAGTCAATTAGTACAGTTTATTAGTTAAAGTCTCCCCTGTTTCAGGGTTCGACTACTCTGACCTTCATGCATTACGACTTAGATATCTCCCTGTACAGGGCTTCAATACTTATGCCATTTGTTTCTAATGAAACTAGACTCAAAAAGGAATAATTTTGATGTTCAAGTTATCAAGCTTTAATTACATAATTTATTCAGCCTTTAACTCAACTCCCACAATTTATGGTAATTTTTCCAAAACACGCTACTGCTGCTGTCCCTAGCAGATTTATACAATTTACTCTGTAAAGTTCTCATTCACATATTTAAAACATAATATCATATATGTCGTCATTTAGAAAAGTCATTGACCTTAACGTATATACATAATTCATATATAATAAGCATCAAACATGACTGTTAATTATTTTTATGACTTGGTTTCGTGGTCCCGAAACCACTTTCCGACTAGGGTCAATTTAGGGCTGTCACAGAAAATATGATGATAATAGAGATAGTAGAGTTCCCGTTTTACCCAAGAAATAAATCGAATATTCATGCCATGACATATAAGCTATTGTGGGCTAGTGCAAGACATGTTTGGGACATGCATCGGCCACATTATGAGAGCCAGTGTAAGACCATGTCTGGGACATGGCTCGGCATTGAGACGAGAGCTAGTGTAAGACATGTCTAGGACATGCATTGGCCTCGAGATGTAAGCCAGTGTAAGACATGTCTGGGACATGCATCGCCTGTGTCAGTGTAAGACCATGTCTGGGACATGGCACCGGAACAGATATGTGAGAGCTAGTGTAAGACCATTTCTGGGACATGGCGTCGGCCTCAATTTCAATAGTCAGTGTAAGACCAAGTCTGGGATATGGCATCGATTTGATGGATGAGCCAGTGTAAGACTATGTCTGGGACATGGCATCAGCATTATACCCTATGTTTGAGGGTTAGTGAATATCCGATAGCTTTCCGAATGGTTCAACGGTGAGAGTTACGGTTTAAGCTAAATGAGAAATGTTATGACCATATTTTGAGTGGTACAGGTACTTACATGAAATTGATTAGATGTGAATTCAATTCATGTTATAGTGAGGAATGAATATGAGCATGTTGAGTAACACAGGTATGTATGCCAAGCTCATGAAAAATGATTTCAGTTTATGATGGACATTTGGTAAATATGTAAATAGGTAATTCATGTCTATGAAAATGATTTTGTGATAACCTTACCAATGTGGTAAAAATGAATTAATATGGTGTGATAAACTTAGTATCATTAATTTACACTAAAATAGTTTTGGACAGCAGCCATAGTTCGACTTTGAAAATCCACCAAAAATTGTGGAAATTGAGTTAGAGGTTGAATAAAATATGAAATTAAATCCTAATGAGTCTAGTTTCACATAAAAGAAGCGGTGTAAGAAAAAGAGTCTCATAGTATGAAATATTTAAATTATTATGAGACAGAGTCAAAATGACCTTGAAATCCCTATTTTGATTTGAGAAAATCATTAATTGTAAAAAAAATATTTATGAGTTATAATTTATATGAATAGAATTATTAATGAGTCTATTTTCAAGAGAAATAGACCAAAACATCATCCCAGTCCCGTATTATGAGATAACTTATTTTTAGTGAGGAGGGGTCAGAACTATCAAACAGCAAAAAAGGGTAACTATAAGGAATAAATTGTACTAGTTGGCTAAACCAAAAATTCTAAAAATTTTATGGTAAGAAGCTATGTGACTCTAATTTCAGGTAAAATTAGGATAACTTAATTTGGAGATGCATAGCTCCAGATATAAATCATTTATTGACTGTGAGTCGAGAAAACAACTTGACTAGAACATGAGTAACAATGCAAATAGGGTTGTATTACCATGAGAAACAAGTTGATAAATTGCTTATTATTTTCATACGGTCTTACTAAGCTATAAAGCTTACCCCCTTCCTTTCCTTTCCTTTAGCGTTTTTAGGTTAGCTCGGGGTTGGAGATCGTTGAAGGTATCATCACACTATCAAGTCGCTACTTTTGGAATAATGAAGCATATATTAAAAATTTCAAGTGAGTGACATGTATAGGGATCTAGTTGATTGACATGTATTATTTTTCTTTGGCCAAATGTGTTGGCTTATATTGAGTTATATGTATATAGATATGATATGTGGCTCATATTGTTTATGGCTTGTAAGCTTAGCTAATCACGTCATGTCTAATGTTTATAATGTGATTATGTTCGTTTCCGTGCATGGTTAGTAATATGACATGTGTGTTGGATGTATGCTCTATGACCAATTGAGATGGTCATAGCCATGTAATAATTGCACGTTATAAACACAACGTGATAATGATTGAACATGAGTGCTTGATGAATAAGTTGGTAACCATAGTATAATGGTAAAAGTGGTCATCAAAATGACAAGTCTTATGAATGTGAAATAAGGAGTCTAGACTTGGTATTGCATGAGTAGATGCATTACTTGTAAGAGGACATGTCAATGTTAAGGATATGTCTTAATAAAGAGTATTTAATCACTAAAATGATGCCATGATTTACGATTATGATGTACATAAGGTTGTAAGAGATTATGGGCAACATGAAGGCTTGGAAATTAGCCTAAGTGTTGGCTACAAGGGCTGAGACACGACCGTGTGGGGGACACGGGCTGGAGACACGGGCATGTGGCCTAGCGGTATGGTTCAATGTGCATGCTGACATCATAAATAGAGAGTTACATGGCCTGAGGACACGGGCGTGCCAAAGGCACACGGGCATGTCCCTATGTCCACACGGGTGTGTGACCCTGTTTCATGAGAAAATTTTTTAAGTTTTCCTGAAACTTCTTAAATTTCTCGGTTTAGTCCCAAATCAATTCTGATGAATGTTTTGGGCTTCGTAGGCCCAAATAAGGGACGTCATGCATGTGTTTGAAAGGTTTTGACTTAAAAGAGATTTTATGGCCCAGTTTTTATAAGACTGTAAAGTCCAGTAATGCCTCGTACCATGTTCCAGCATCAGACATGGGTATGGGGTGTTACATTTAGTGGTATCAGAGCATGGTTTAATAGGTTCTCGGACTAACCTAGCACCTGTAAGAGTCTAGCTATACATGCCACAAGTTTGTGATAGTGTGATGTCTCCTGACGCGAATGAGAGCTATCTTGTGTGGGCAAGGTACTCTCCAACCGAGCTAGACCCAATCACGTAGATAATGATGCTAAAGTATTCAATAAAGTGCAGTTATGAAGAGTTGAAACTTGGAAAGGTACGAACAAGAATTTGTGAAATGTATATGTACATATTTGTGATGTGAGAAACATGAAATAGAATGTGTACATGATTGATTTGTTCGAGTGAACACATGTGTTTAAATAACTTACTAAATATATAGGTAGAAAAAATGTTCATATATACTTATTTGAATGAATATGGTTGGCAAATTCATAAAGTCTGAGTATAAGTGTTAAATTGCTTGGATTGATTTACATGTTTGTAATGATATGCATACTATGATGTGCAAAATGAAAGTACAGATTGGAATATACTTATCTATGTTTGTTGGCTCTCGTATGATGTTATGTACATGACTAGTTTGATTAAATGAATGGGATAAGTAATGTTACTCAGAATTCATAGAGTGCATGTATGAGTATACTTGTCTAAATGAGATAACTAGAAAGTCGGCGTAAAATGAATATGAATGTTGGTCTGTCTGAAATGAATGATATGATTTTGATGATGTTGCTATGATGATGAAAGTTGTGTTACATGTGTATGTATATGAGAGTCGAGTCAGAGGCCCTACGACCTCACTTCCTTACCAGAGTGGTGTATTGTAATGGAATTTCACGAGAATTGCGCTGAATAAATTCACAAGTATGTAACCAAAGAGTTTTGTGGAGAAATATCTATAAACATGATTAGAGATTGAGAATGAGTTGATAAGTAAGCCAGAGCTAAAAAAGTATTAGGTTGACATAAAGATTATGTGAATTATGCACTGTCACAGTTAGAGAAGAAATGTACTTTGACAAATTGAATTACTCAGGTACGAGGTTGAGCAAGTGTAATAATATGGGATTTGTGATGACAGAAATAGTTAGAGGAATAATATTTGAAACATGAAATGTTTGAGTAGGGAAATCATAGTTAGTAGATGATAACTGTCTCTCTTGATATATTTTAAGAGATCACTGTTCTCGGAAGTATTATAGTGGCTATCTATCTTTTGATTAAATTCTTGTTATATGAGAATGTTATTTGAACTTAATGTCAAATGAAGACATTGTCAGTCTGACTGTTTTATAATTTGCTTTGCTCTACTTCTCTTTAGTATTCTGTTATATTCAGTCTGATTGGAACTTATGAGAAAATGTACATGATGCTATGATTCTGTTTCTTTAAATTATCGTATTTGATTTCAGTGGGATTAAATGATACTTTCTTCTAGACTTTTTCCCTCTAAGGAATTATCGAAGTCTTTCATATTTTCTTAAGAGGTTGTTTTCGGTCTTCCAATATAGTCCCATATCCTGTGATTTCTCTATCCTAGATTTCTTTACTTGGTTTTCTTCTTATCTTTGTTCCATAATCTATTAATTATGACTCATGTTCAAAGTGTGTTCTTTAGCTTGCAATAATCATGTCAAGTGTGACTATGCTCTTGATTTAATCATGGCAATGCGGTCATTTTAATATTTAGATTTCTCTAATTTGCGTATAAGGATTTGACATCGGCAAAGGCCTAAGTGGTAAAATTTTGAATTTCAATTGGTATGATAGATCTCTTTTCTCAAGTAAGTTAATTGAAATTAATGCCTTCAATTGAGATATCTATGTTATTTGGGTTAACGCAATCGTATGATATTTGAGAAAGAAAATTTTGGCTAAGGGTACTTGAACAAAAAAATCTAAAACTTATACAGAAATTTCGCGAGGAAACCCTCGGGAATAGTGTATTAATGATTGAATTTGCAGCTTGACATTATTGATTTTTGTGCATGAATTCTAGAAATGTTGAAAAGTTTAAGGATGTGTATCAAGTGTCATTAGAATTATTTTTGCATGCGTTAGCACAAGAATGGAGATGAGAAAAATGTTATGAGACGAGATATGTAAATCATGCTGGTATGTACTGAATCCCTGCTCATCAGATTCATGGAATTTTGTGTCTCTATGATTGATAGATTTCTTGGAATTCTAGTCTCCACCAATTGGATTGATATTCGGGTTTTATATCATGATTTCTTGGGAAGGCTAAAGGAGGCTTTGAAATTTAGAAGTAACTGAGAGTTAAATTGGTAAACAATTGAACTGTGTGAAATTATAGAGAGCATAAAACCAAGATGGACTCACTAGTTTCACTTTTAGAATTCGAAAAGATTCAAGTGAGAGTGTATATGTAGCATGATGGTATGGATCAGACATTTGAGTGCATGAACTCTCTAATAGAGGTTAAGGTTTGGTGAAAGTGTTGTATAACGAATAATCGCTCATGATTCGAATATGAGAAATTAATGAGACCAGTATTAAAGGTAAAAAAGAGTAAAATTTATTTAGCAATGATTGTGAGAAAGAGAAGTTTATGTGAGAAACCAAATCACTTTCCTGGTAAGACTTTCGGGGACAAAAGTCCTTAAGGGGGAATTGTAATAGCCCGATTTGGGGCCTAGTCAGAATAGTGGTTTCAGAACCATTATTTTTAGGCCAGAGAAATTATTTTTAATGATATTTTATGTGTTATAGCATGATTATATGAGTACATGAAAATTTTGGTAAAATAATTTTAGCGATTTCATGGTTAATTTCGAAAAAGGACTAAATCACATAAAGGACGAAAGTTTTATTTTGCTAGCTAAATATGTTAAATAGCTAGAGAACCAAAATTTGGGGTGTTTAAAGAGCAATTAGACCCTTAAAATGTTGATGGCTGGCCATAGGGGGGACAAAAGAGTTGAAAAGTAAAAAATTTGGTATGGTTGGTATTCGATGACATATACAAAGACTAATAAAATAAAACAAAAATTGCCACCCTTCTTTTCCATCTTTCTCAATCGAAAATTAGGGAAGAAAAACCTCCATGGGAGCTTGAAAATTTCAGCAACATAAGCCTCTTTCATGTAAGTCATTTTGGTGTTGGTTTTTGATGTTTTTGATGTTTTTGAGATCCTTGAAGCATGATATAGCTATTTCTATCATTATTTTGAACTAGGGTTTATGTTAAAAAATTCACCCATGTGTTTCATGCATATTTTTTGATGTTTAATGGAGGAAAATGAAAGTTTGATGTTAGATAAACATCTTTTGTTAAGTGATTTTTCATGAAACCCCTAAAAGGACCATTTTGTGAAAGTTGTAAAATAAGTTGTGAATATGTGAAATAATTGAAATTGTGGGTTTCTATAGTTATAAAAAGAATTCAGTTAGGCTTGGTAAAGGAGGAAATTTGATAAAAATCAATTTACGAGCCTAAGGGCAAAATCGTAATTTTTGTAAAGTCTAAGGGCGAAACGATCATTTTGCCAAATAATGAATTATAAAATCTTATAATTAATGTCATGATTAAATGAGTGAATTTCGTCATGTTAGATCAAGAAAATAGAGATTTGGGCTTCAATCGAGAAAGTGCGTGGTTAAGGACAAAAAGAGAATAATTAGCCGAAATTGCATTTCAGGTAAGTCCGTGTGATTAAATGAGCATGAAATTTATGCCATTGTTATTATACTTGAAAATCTATCTTTCCATGATTTTATTAAATTTTATGTTGATGATATTGTATATGATAAATTGATGTCAAATACAAATAACATTTATGTGTTGATTGAATGCTTGGAGATTTGGTGGAATATGATATTCCATTGAAACGAGTAAGTTGTATGTAAATAATACAACTATATTGCTAATGTATGTGTTGAATTGTATTTGAACTAATATAACATAAATTTCTTGATTGTGGAATTGAGAAAATATGATGATAATAGAGATAGTAGAGTTCCCATTTGAGCCTAGGAAATAAATCGGATATTCATGCCATGACATATGGGTTATTATGGGCTAGTGTAAGATATGTCTGGTACATGCATCGGCTACATTATAAGAGCCAATGTAAGACCATGTCTGGGACATGGTATCGGCATTGAGATGAGAGATAGTGTAAGACATGTCTGGGACATGCATCGGCTACAAGATGTGTCAGTCTAAGACCAATGTGGTAAAAATGAATTAATATGGTGTGATAAACTTAGCATCCTTAATGTACACTAAAACAGTTTGGACAGCAGCCATAGTCCGACTTTGAAAATCCACCAAAAATTGTGAAAATTGAGTTAGAGGCTGAATAAAACATAAAATTAAAGCCTAATGAGTCTAGTTTCACATAGAAGAAACGGTGTAGCAAAAGAGTCTCATATTATGAAATATTTAAATTGTTGTGAGACAGAGTGAAAATGAGTTTGAAATCCCCTATTCTGATTTGAGAAAATCAATGAAAATTTTATAAAAATAGTTATAAGTTATAATTTATATTCCTAGAATTCTTAATTAGTCTATTTTCAAGAGAAATATACGGAAACATCATCTAGGTCCCATATTATGAGATAATTAATTCTTAATGGGTCAAAACTGTCATACAGTGAAAAAAGGTAACTTTAAGAAATAAACTGTACTAATTGGCTAAACCAAAAATTCTAAAAAGTTTATGGAAATAATATATGTGAGTGTAGTTTTAGGGAAAATTAGCGGAACTTAATTTGGAGTTGCGTAGCTCTAGATATAAATCATTTAGTGAATGTGACTCAAGAAAACAGTTTGACTATAACATGAGTAAAAATGCAAATAGGGTTTTATTACCATGAGAAGCAAGTTGATAATTTGTTTATTGTAAGCCCCAAATTTTGGGCCTAGATGAATTGGAATTTGGGCTTTGTGTTTCATAAAATTTTTAAGTGAGCAAGAAAATGACAAATGACTTGTTGGCTTTTAAAGAATTTGAA
The DNA here is from genome assembly GCF_007990345.1 of Gossypium hirsutum. Lineage (NCBI taxonomy): Eukaryota > Viridiplantae > Streptophyta > Magnoliopsida > Malvales > Malvaceae > Gossypium > Gossypium hirsutum. The sequence goes on along the minus strand of NC_053433.1, from coordinate 56,963,741 downwards.
GTGTCTAGGTTTGTTGGAAAAGTTCTGGGTTGAGTTTTGTGGTGGAGGAATTTTAATTTAATTATTAAAAGAATCTGGGTTGGGAGTAGATGGGCTTTTAAATAAAGATAGGGAAAATGGCATCAAAAAGCCTTGTGGAGGAGTGGCTAAGTGACGCCACTTAGCGTGTAGGGAGGTGGCGTTAGTGGATAGCAAGGAGATTTGAGGTTCGAACCCTAGCTTAGTATTTTTGAGAGTTTAATTTTGGCCTTCTAGAAGGTTGGAAGTGGCGTGAAGATGGACTCTAAGGAGAGTGTTCAGAAGAGAAAATTTAGGAAATAGATTAGGGAGTTATCAGGGAGAAAAATGAGGAGATGAGAAGGGGGAAGTGATGGAGCTAAATTGGGAATTAAGGGTTAGGCAATTTGGCTAGAGGCTATAAATATGTGCTGAGTTTGGGATCCTAGGCTAATGCCAAATTTTTCATTTTTTTTAATGTCGATTGGCTTTTCCATCTTTTCTAGCTAATTCTTTTTCCATTCTTTCTCTCCTCAGATCTCCTTTGATTTATCCTTTGGGTTAGTCGATTCCTTCTTCTACCCTTCTTCTTTAATTTGTGCCAAAAAAACCTTATTCACCATATCAATTTAAAAGCCAAAAAGCCGAATCTCCCTTGGGTCGATTACTCTTTTGGTGTAAGTACCTTATCTCTTTTTTGGCTAGTATTGTTAATAGCGATTACTTCCCTCCCTCAGTCTTTCCAATCAACTTTGGTGTAGAATTAGTATCGGATCTCTGGTTTTAGCTCTCTGCCGAATTGCTCCTTAGGTGTTTTACAGTTTTGGTAAGTATTCCTCTCTTATTGTCTAAGGTTGGCCAACTGGTCATAAGTGAGATAAGGGGGTGAATTATGTTGGATGCTAGTCCCTTAGTATTTGGTTTTAATGAGTAAGATTAATGCAGATCTAGGGAGTACGTGATCAAGGAAAAGCTATTAGGGATTGGTGTTCAAGGTAAGGTTAAGGTGAGGTTTCAGTTTTTGGGTAAAATATGTATTAAGCATACGATTAATTGAAGGGTGATATCATTTGTAGGATTAGTGATTACGGGAATCGCAACACACTTGCTTACAAAGTGTATACATACACTGCACACACAAGTAGATCGGCAAAAGTTGAAATGCCGAAAAGTCGAAAGTTTGGCTGCAGTAGTCTTGCGAGTGCGCGAACACTCAGGAAGAGGAAATCGATAGGTTGTCCGAGGCCTATGGGCGATTCCATGGACTTGGGCTGTGATCTGGCCAACTGGGCCAGAATAGGCTTAATAGGCCCGATGGGCTGTTGTGCCCATAATAGGCAAAATTTGATATTTAATGCTATGCGATAGAAAATTTGTGTGTGAGCATGAATATAAGGTGATTTGGGCCTAACGGGCCATATAAAGGTGATTTGGGCGTAATGGGCCATATGAATATGAATAGGGCCTGATGGGCCATATAAATGAGATTGGGCCAAGTGGGCCATATACATGTATGTAGGGGTTTTGGGCCTAGTATATGATAACTACATAAAACTTAATTAATTTAATGTGAACGTGGACAAGTCATAGGGTTAAGGTGTGGCAATGGGTATATGCATGTCTATGATTGGAGCTAGGGAGAGCTTGGTACTTAAGCGGTCTTAATGACTCACCTCCTCTTCTCTGGATTCCTACCTGGTGCATAGTATTCATTCATTTTATCTCATGGGATTTGTTAACGGGCCAAGGTAAGTGAAAGCCGTAGTAAAGGGAAAATCACCGATATGCCCCTAAGGGTGAAAATGACCAAATTACCCCTAAGTGTTGAATGTAAGTGTTATGGATGTTACACGCATATCTGCTGCACGCATATGATATTCTGTTTAAGTTGCATATGGGCTGGGAATTATGGAAAGAAGGAAGTATATGAGGATCGCATGGTTGCTTGACAACCATGGATCCACCAACGGCTTATAAGCCCAATGTATAAATGAAGGTAGTTCCGCAACTGGGCTACCATGGATGTGTATCGGTTGGGTGGGTCAATATTTATATCCCCACATGATGTGTATCGGGGGACGGAGTTGGTGTGTAGCAGATGGATCATTGGGATGGGATTGCACTGCATTGGATTGCATGTTTGATGTATGGTGATTATTGAATGTTTATTACTCGTTGAGGGTTGTACACACTAAGTTTGCAAAAACTCACCCCCTCTTTTGTTTTATTTTCAGGTGATGCTCAGTAGAAGGTTCGATGTTTGGAGGGACTCTGGGTGGCCAGCTAGCAAGGCAACTGGGAGTTGTTTTTCTTTTAGAAGCATATAAGTTTCTATTTTATTAAGTACTTTTCAGGCCAGAATGTAATAAGGCTTCCATTTTGTTATTATTTGGATTATTATTTTTATGTGATGTAATTATAAGGAGTTGAACATTGTTTCTTAAACTATAGTATGTCTTTTCTACGTTTCCGCAACTATTTTTTTAAGGTGACTTATTTTCATCAAATCATATGTTTTGAACAAGCGATTGAAAGGAGTTTTTTTTATATAATTAAGATTTTCTTTTATTTTAAGAAGGGTTTTCAATGAAAACACGGTTTTCACTAAAACACTTCAATGTGACACGCCAGATTCGGCCATAACGTCTAGGCTAGGTTTAGGGTGTTACACTTATTATTTTCATACGGTCTTACTAAGTTATAAAGCTTACTTCCTTCCTTTCCTTTCCTTTAGTGTTTTTAGGTTAGCTCGGGGTTGGAGATTGTCGGAGGCAACATTACACTATCAAGTCGCTACCTTTGGAATAATGAAGCATATATTAGAAACTTCAAGTGAGTGGCATGTATTGGGATCTAGTTGATTGACATGTATTATTTTGCTTTGGCCAAATGTGTTGGCTTATGTTGAGTTATATGTTTATGGTCATGAGATGTGGCTCATATTGATTATGGCTTGTAAGCCTAGCTAATCATGTCATGTTTAATGTTTATAATGTGGTTATGTTTGTTTGCCATGCATGATTAGTAATATGACATGTTTGTTGGATGTATGCTCTATGACCAATTGAGGTGGTCATAGCCATGTAGTAATTGCACGTTATAAACACAACGTGATAATGATTGAACATGAGTGCTTGATGGATAAGTTGGTAACCATAGTATAATGGTAAAAGAGGTCATCAAAATGACAAGTCTTATGAATGTGAAATAAGGAATCTAGACTTGGTATTGCATGAGTAGATGCATTACTTGTAAGAGGACATGTTAATGTTAAGGATATGTCCTAATAAAGATTGTTTAATCACTAAAATGATGCCATGATTTGCGATTATGATGTGCATATGGTTGTAAGAGATTATGGGCAACATGAAGGCTTGGAAAATAGCCTAAATGTTGGCCATAAGGGCTGAGACACGGTTGTGTGTCTCAACCGTGTGAGGGACACGGCCTGGAGACACAGGCGTGTGGCCCGGCCGTGTGGTTCGATGTGCATGCTAACATCTTAAACAAAGAGTTACACGGCTTAAGGACACGGGTGTGCCAAAGGAACATGAGCGTGCCCCTATGTCAACACGGTGTGTGACCCTGTTTCATGGGAAAATTTTCTAAGTTTTCCTGAAACTTCTTAAAGTTCTCGGTTTACTCCCAAATGGATTCTGATGAATGTTTTGGGCTTCGTAGACCTAAATAAGGGATGACATGCATGTGTTTGAAAGGTTTTGAATTAGAAGAGATTTTATGGCCCGATTTTTGCATGAATATGTATGTTTAAGTCCGGTAATGCCTTTTAACCCTAGTCCGGCGTCGGACATGGGTAAGGCGTGTTACACTATGCATCAAAAATCATAAGTAATCATGGTTTATAATCATCAATTTAGCATATAAAAATTCATACGTTTATATTGGCATATACAATCATGGCTTAATCGAATGATCATACATCGGATAAACGAATCTCCTTACTCCCAATCAGAATCAGAATCAATCCCGGATTGAGTGGGCCGAGGCCACACACTCTCTTATATCACCTGAAATCAGTTTCTGTTGAGTGGAGGCACAAGCTTAACACTCACTTATCTACTCCAAACCAGTCCGCCTAGAGTCTCATTGCTCACAAATAACATTTCAATATGTTGAGTACTCCCAAATCCTATGACATGCCAACTTTATGCAATGAATCCACCATGCTATAATATCAATATAACCAATCAATCATAATTTCAGTCAATAATGTGCCCAATTTAAAGTGCCAAAGTGCATATGTGAATCATGTAACATATCCATTTTAACATCAAATTAAATCTAATATACCAATTACCTATTATCAATGTTCATTTATCAATTGAAATATTAACATATTATGAACCAAAAAACTCCAGCATGCTTTTTTAGTTCACCATTATAATCAATTAAATCAAGCACATAAAATCACTAGATGCTCACTTACCAACACTTAATAAAAATTTCATCACTTAAACATATATTAATAATCTTGAAAAATTAACCAACCAAAACTCAATTAAATATTTGCAATCAGTAATTAATCATCCAATTAAGCATAAGTGAGGGTCAATTTACCAAATCGCTTTTTAATAACACTCACCACACAACTAACTCAACCACAACCAAGTGATCAACCAAGTAAATTTAAGCTTCAATTTTGATTAGCTCGATCCTCTTCAAGATTCGGAGCTTCAACAGAGATAAAATATATATTATCGCCTTTCAAAAGATATAATAAATACAAATTTTCATCAACTAAGCTACACGAAATTCTCACTCAAAGTCGCCTTACCAGATTTGTATCATCAAGTCGAAAACTCGATTGCTCACAAAATCGATCACTCCAACCCTTCTAATCACTTCCAAACATCATTACTAGACCAAATAAACATATACTAAGCATCAATTTCACAAAATTTTAGAAAATCGATTTATGACGATGATGAAATTTGAATTTCTTTAAATTACCTTACAAAACATGTTTAATCATGATAAATAAGACCAAAAACTTTCGAATAGATCCATTTTGAGTTGGAACATCAATTGATTTGTGAATTTCCTCTCAAAATTCAAAATCCACCATTAAAACACCTTAAGCTTTGGAAGAAAATGACATTAATAAAAAATCATGTAATTATCACTGAAATCATGTAAATATGTTTAGAAATAATAATTACCTTTGATTCATTCTAAATCCTTTGATTAAAAATCTTGATTCAAGACTCTTGAAAAAATTCAAAATATTTTTGGCTATTTTTGTAAATAATCGAATGAAAAGAAAGTATTTTTAAGAAAGAAATTTGTCGGATCTATTCTCTAATGATAGATCTTTAAAACCGTGTAACAAAAATAAATTTTATAGCTCCCTAATCTATGTAAATGGTGTCAAAAATAGGGTAAATGCATTGCATTTAAAACTGAAACAACCCACCAGAAATTTAAAAAATGAAAATTTTACCCAATATCCACTCCTATATTTCCCTTACTTTACCAATTGATAATTTCCTCTAAAATTCTAAATTTAAAAGCTTATTTTCCAAATTAATATTCCAAAATTTTCTCTATTTTATAATTAAATACAATTTAATTCATATTTAAACTTAACTCAAATTAACCCAAATAAAAAATATTTTAAAATTTTTTTCAGCCCAAATTAATTATTTTCACTAATAATTATTTAATTATTTTAAAATTAATTTTTCAAAAATATTTTTATTTTTTCCAAATTATTATTTAATCTATTTTAGATGAAATTAACCTCCTATATTAAATTAAAAATTACTATTAACCCGATAAATTTTAAATTCAAAACCTAAAAAATATACCCAAAATAACTAGACCCAATATAAAGATATTACAAATACATTCTCAAAGGAGGATGGATGCCAATAGGATCCTTTGAATACCTCTGGCAATGTCAGACCTTGATGATCTGTTGGTGTGTTGAGGAGAGCCCTCAGGAGAATTTTTGGTAAGTAGTGCTTACAAACTATTACAAAATTTTCCAGGAAGTCTTAACGCTGATGCTTTATAGACAAACTACAGGAATTTTTACAAACAACTGTGGTACCTAAACCTCCCTTCTAAACTGCAAATTATAATATGGAGGATTTCGTGGCATTTTCTTCCTAATCTAGTAGACATGCAAAGACGGAGAGTGGTGAATAATGTAATTTGCCCATTGTGTGAACAAGGTGCGAAGTCAATAGATCACATATTCCAGGATTGTCCTGTATCAGTTGAAACATGATCAATATTGGGTTTTTCTCATGTACTGAGATCCCAATACCTTATTTTTCCAAAATCATTAACTTTAGGGTTGAACCACTTGTACCTTGAATAGCAGACTGATTAATAAAATCCATCAAATCAAAATCCAATATAACACTATAATAAACTCGTAAATATTATTAAATAATATTTACAAATTTGATCATCGGAGAACGGGGTTCTGAAACTGCCATTTCTAGCATTACTGGAATTCGGGTCATTATATATTCGTCATCCTGGTGTACTATCTTATGATACCACGGAGTCTTTCATCCATGGTCTTACCCATCAAACCTAGTTGTCATAGCATTTTTCATCTATGGTCTTACACCGTATACCTTATAACTTGTACCATGCTACCATGACATCTTTCATCCATAGTCTTACGCTACGTACCTCATACCAGACTATCATAGCCTCTTTCATCTATGGTTTTACGCCATATACCATCATCGCGATGTCACCCCATAGAGCTTGCTAACCACTATCACGGCGATACTTTATGGATCCTAATACCATCGTTACAGTGTCACCCTAAGGGCTAATCAATATCGCCATCACTGTAAATACTTTTCCATAATACTAATTTCCCCTAATCCTCTTCTCATTACCCCCTTTACACCACTTAACATTGATGCTAAAACATTGCAGTATCCGTTCCGCAAGGCCCAGAGTTTCGCCTATGGTAGTATCTAATAGGTTTACTCCTCATTTCCCCTCCAAATTTCATCTATCCCATAGAGGTTTTTCCTTACAATTATCATGCAATATATGGATCTAATCATCTATCTTAAAGCAACAATAATCAACTTGTCACTACTCAACAACATCATTCATGCACAAAATTCTCTTCATGCTTTCCCTATTTCATGTAAGCAACATATCACCATTTATCACCTAGAAGAAGGGTATAGAAATTCTCCTTATTTTTTTATCCTTGTCACCTTGGCTTGCCCGAACACTAGTGCCTTCTTAGACATTGTAGTAGTCTTTCGATTTTTCTCTTCCCTGGACACCCATGCCCACAACTACTGCACTTCAGGGCAATTGAAATAGAAGATGATGATATTCAAGAGAAGGATGTGTGAACATAATTAAGAAATTCACCCTTCTCTCATCTCCTACCTATATATATACCCTTATGGTGTGATCTTCACAGACTATTACTGCCACATATTTAACAACTCGGTTTTAGCTAAATTGGAACAGTGGTTTTGGGATAACAAATCGATGTTGAAAAATTATTTAATATTATTTTATGAGTTTACAGCATGATAACATGTATGTGTGAAAATTTCGTGAGCTAATTTTATCGATTGGTTGGTTAATTTGATTAAAAAAAGGACAAAATCGGGTAAAGCGTAAATTTGAGTTTTGATAGTTAAAAGTATTAAATAGCTATGAAATTAAATTGTGGGAGTCATTATGTTGAAATTGAACCATTGCTAATGTTAGTGGACATTTATGTCCATGGTTTATGTGTTATATATTAATGTTTTATAAGGTTAAAATGGTAAATTAGTTATTAATGAATTATTAACTAAAACAAAATTAATTTTAAGCTTCATTCTCATCTTCTTGATTGAATTTTGTTGAAGAAAAAGAATCCATTTTAGGGTCTTGATTGGCTATGCTATATTGCTCATTAAGGTATGGCTTTTGTCCCCTTTTTGATGATTTTTATATTTTTGTTATCGTTGCAGCTCAATCTAGCTGACCGTACCTTTAATTTCGAAACTGTTAAAGATTTTGAGAGTTCCATTGTTGAATCTATATGTTCTTTGATGTTTAATGTTGAAATATGAGAGCTTTATGATAGTTTTACATGTTTTGTTAAGTGATTTTTGGTGAAAATGCATAATAGGGATTAAATTGCGAAATTTACAAATTGAGTGGTCAAAATGTGAAATAAATGAAAGTTGTGGCAACTAGGGACCTATGAATAATTTGGCCAATCTTGGTTTATTGAAATTATGTGAATTTTGTGTATTTGTGAATTAGGGACTAAGTTGATTAAATGTGAAAGTTTAGGGACTAATGTGCAAATAGGCCTAAATTTGTGTCTTGGACTAAATTGAAGGAATGGTTGATTTAATAAGTTAATTTTGAATATATTTAGATCAGAAAAGAAGAATCCAGAATTAGATAGGAGGAAAAGCAAGGTTATCGTGTAGTCGATCCGATCTGTCAATTCCAAATAGAAGTAAGTTCGTATGTGGTAATTTCATTATAAAAGTATGTTAAAAGTTTTGTTATTGCATAAACTGTGATTATGAGATTATGGATAATGTTCGAATTGTGAAAATGACTCTACGAATGCATTCAGTGATAAAACAGAAAATGTGAAAGCTCGGTTAAACTTTAGGAATAGATTTGGATGCTAGTGTGATGCTATTAGATGATAAGTTGAGTTGGCTTCGGGCCATGCATATTGGATGATTTGGCTTCGGGCTATGATAATTGTTCTTCGGATAAGTTACCTTGATTTGGCTATGGGCCATGGTATAGGTACTTATCATATGAGATTATTGAGTATCCAATTTCTATTTCGAATGGTTCAACAGGTAAACGAATGACAGGTTGAGAAAGAGGTTAGTAAGAGGCGATACAGGTATGTACAGAACCTAATTGAGTATTAAATAGAGAAATTTCAATGAGATGGTATTAAATCATGTTTTAAGACATGAGAAAGGTTTGTAGTTAATATGAAAATGGTTTATTTACATTCATTGAATGAATTAAGTTATTTACATACAGCTTACTAAGCTATGAAGCTTACTTAGTGTTATTTTTCTATGTTTTATAGTGAATCAAGGCTAAGTCAGATTTGAAAGTCATAGGAACATCATCGCAGTATCAGACATCTATTTGGTACTTTTAAGTTGTGTATATTTCGTATATGGCATATATAGGCTAGACGTGGTATTTTGGTTGTGATTATAGCCATGAGAGTTGGCTTGTAAATGATGTTAATATTGATGTATGTTTGGCTAATAGAAATGGCTTATTTTGGCATGTTTGGTATGAATATGGTTAATTATTTTGTGAAGTATAAATGCTTGAGAAATGCTTTGATGAGGTATGATTTTAGAAGTTGAGTTGATAAGTATTTGATTAGGTAATGGCATTGAATTGAGCATTGAATTTAGTTGAAATGGATATTATATGAATTGTGCTTTTGGTTGATGATTTTGGCTACCTAATTGAATGATGAATTGGTACCATTTTGGTTGTTAGGTGAGCATGAGTTGGGGTGGAAAATGGCCTTGGAATGGCCTATTTTTGTCCACAGGGTGAGACACGGCGTGTGTCTCGACTGTGTGCGACTCACGGTCATGTTATACGGCCGTGTGTCCCCTGGTGTTGTTATTAAAATGAAATCAGTATACCCCACACGGTCTCACACACGGGCGTGTGAGTGACTGCATGGTACAAGTTAGTATACCCCCTAATTGGCACACGGCCTAGCACACGGGTGTGTGACATGGCTGTGTCGCATAAGTCAGTATACCCTCAATTTTTAGATGGTCTGGCATACGGGCGTGTCCTGGTAGTGTGATGCAAGTCAGTATGTATACCCATTTCCACACGGGCTGAGACACGGGCGTGTCAGAGCTTGTGAGGCACACGGCTTGTTCACACAGCGTGTGACACCTGTATGGTTGAAATTTTACTAAGTTTCCAAAATTTTTGTATGATATCGGTTTAGTCCTTACCTACTTTTAAAGCATGTTTAAGGCCTCGTAGGCCCTTATAAGGGACAATGTGATTGTATTGAATAATTTATGAGAATGAATGCTTTATGGTTGATAAATATTGCTATACATTGTGTATTGATCAGTAATACCTCGTAAGCCTACCCCGACGACGGACATGGGTTAGGGGCGTTACATTTTTTGGTATCAGAGCTACAGTTTAGTTGATTCTAGGACTAACGTAGCGTGTTTGAGAGTCTAGATATACATGCCATATATACTTTGTGATAGTATGATGATTCCTGACAGTTTAAATTATGTTTTTGTATAGTAATGGATCCCAATCGAGCTATAGCCGATGAAGTTGAGAGTAATGCCTGCTCCAGCGCAAGGGACAATGCCATCTGATTCTAGACCCATGACAGGTAGCCAGGGAGGAGAGGCTAGAGAAGCCTTCTTCCAAATATGAATGAATGGTTCACTAAGACATTCGTACAAAACCATTTGCTCAGCAACCCCTAGCTATTCTTCAACAAATCCATGTTGTTCCTCAAGTTATAGACTCGATACTGCTGAACAAGTCGCCAGTAGACAAGATTTGTAAACATGGGGTTGAAGAGTTTCGGGCTACTGTTGATGATGATGCTGAGAGAGATGAGTTCTGGCTCGAAAATATGATTCAAGTATTCGATGAATTGTCTTGTACTCCTGATGAATGTATTAGATGTGTTGTATCCTTGCTGAGAGACACCGCTTATCAATGGTGGAACACGTTGATATCGTGGTTCTAAAAGAACGGGTTACTTGGTAGTTTTTCAATCTAAATTCTGAAAGAAATAAATTAGTCAATGATTTCTCGATAAAAAACACAAAGATTTTCTGAATTAAAACAAGGTAGAATAACTGTTACCGAGTATGAAAGAGAATTTGTACGGTTAAGCAAGTATGCTCGAGAGTATGTGTCTAATAAAGAAATAATATACAAGCAGTTTGTTGATGGGCTGAACGAAGATATAAAACTTCTAGTCAAAATTCCAGAGTTGAAAGAATTTGTCGTTCTGGTTGAAAGGGCTTGTAAAGTCGAGGATCTTAGTAAAGAAAAGAGAAAAGCAGATTCAGAAGCTAGAGACTCGAGAAAAAGATCGATGAGTAAGCCGATCAATCTTCCTCAAGGAAATTTAGAGATTCGTATGCTCGCCAAATGCTTCAAATGAATATTCGAACAGAAATCATAGAAAACAATACTCAGGTTCTAAAGCTCAAGTTACATCAGTATCGAGTGTTGGTAGTGTAAGAGACAACAAACCCGAGTGTCAACAATGTGGGAGATGACATTTTGGAGAATGCTGGAATAAAAGTAATAAAGCTTGTTACAAATGTGGTTCACTAGACCACTTTATCCGAGATTGTCCTGAGCTAGATGAGAAAGATAAAGTTCAGAATGTGAGACCAAGTCACACGTCGAATAGAGGTAGACCACCTAGAATTTTTGAAAATGTAAAAAGTAGTAAAGGGGAGACAAAGGATTCAGTTGTTAGATCCAAGGCCAGAGACCTGCAAGAGCTTAGCTATTCGCGCTCGCGAAGAAGCGTCATCCCAGATGTTATCACTGGTACTTTCACTCTCTATGATACTAATGTGATTGCATTGATAGATCCAGGATCAATCACTCTTATATATATATGAATTTAGTATCTAGTAAGACTTTGCCTGTAGAGTCTACTAAATTTGTGATTAAAGTATCAAACCGCTAAGGAAATGTGTTTTGGTTGATAAAGTTTGCAAGAATTGTCCATTAATGAATCAGGATTTTTGTCTTCCAGCTAATCTAAAGTTGTTGCCATTTGATGAATTTGAAGTGATTTTGGGTATGGATTGGCTAACGATGCATGATGTTATAGTAAATTGTAGACGAAAGACAATTGAACTGAAATGTTAGAACAGTGAAATTCTTTGGATTAATTTTGGTGATTCAAGCGAGTTACCTACAGTGATGCCGTCTATGTTAGCCTAGAAATGTATGAAAAAGGGCTGTAATGCATAACTTGCATACGTACTGGATACAAAAGTGTCTGAATCAAAGCTTGAATATGTACCAATTGTGTGCGAGTATCCAGATGTATTTCCGAAGAGTTACCGAGTTTACCACCTATCAGAAAGGATGAGTTTGGTATTGAATTAGTACTGGGAACAGATCGATATAAATAGCCTTACAGAATGGCTCCGACAGAGTTAAAAGAATTGAAAGTTCAGTTCCAAGAGTTGACAGATAGAGGTTTTGTTAGACCTAGTTTCTCCTGGGTGCACTGGTGTTATTTGTGAAAAAGAAAGATGGCATGATGAGAATGTGCATTAATTATCAGCAACTCAACAAAGTGACAATCAAGAATAAATACCCTTCGCAGCAAATAGATGATTTGTTTGATCAGTTAAAGGGGCAACATGTTTTAAAATTTGATTTGAGGTCGAGTTATTACCAGTTCGAGTTAAAGACTCAGATGTGCCAAAAACTGCATTTAGAACAAGGTACGGACACTACAAATTTCTTTTATGCTTTTAGACTAACAAATGTACCTGTATTTTTATGGATCTGATGAACCGGATTTTCAGGCCATACTTAGAACGATTCGTAGTTGTGTTTATTGATGACATTTTGATTTACTCTCATGATGAATTTGAGCATGCCAACATTTGAGAACCGTGTTACAAACTTTAAGAGATAAACAGTTGTTTGTAAAGTTCAGCAAATATGAGTTCTAGTTCAGAGAGGTTGGTTTTCTGGGACATATAGTTTCAACTATGGGTATTCGAGTTGACCCAAGCAAAATTTCTACGATTACAGATTGGAAACCTTGAAAATGCATCCGAAGTCCATAGTTTTTTGGGACTAGCCAGCTATTATAGATGATTTGTGAAAGGCTTCTCGATGATTGTAACTCCGATGACAAGATTGTTTTAAAAAGATGTTAAATTTGAGTGGTCAAAAAAGTGTCGGCAGAGCTTCAAACAGTTAAAAGCATTATTAACAAAGGCACCAGTGTTAGTTCAGCTTGAGTCAGGTAAAGAATTCATAGCTTTCAGTGATACATCATTAAATGGTCTGGGTTGTGTTTTGATACAGGAAGACAAAGTTGTAGCTTATGCCTCGAGACAGTTGAATCCACACGAAAAGAATTATCTGACGCACGATCTAGAGCTAGCCGCGATAGTGTTCACATTGAAGATTGACATCATTACTTGTTTGGAGAAATACAAAATTTATACAACCAAAAAAGCTTGAAGTATCTGATGACTCAAAAATATTGAATTTATGACAAGGAGATGTTAGAATTGCTAAAAGACTATGAATTAGTGATTGTATCATCCGGGAAAGCAATGTAGTGCTAATCTTGAGTCAAATTCTTATTTGCTTTACAGCTTGAACACATAATAGCTTTGTATGATATGGTTTGATAGTAGCTGAGTTGAAAGTGAGACCATTATTTCTAAAACAGATTTGTGAGGCTAAAAAATTTTATAATGAATTGCAAGCAAAACGAGCTCAATGTGAGTCAACTTCTAATCCAGAGTTTCGAATAGGGCCTGATGACTGTTTTAGGTTTCGTGATAGAATATGTGTACCAAGAAATTTTGAATTCATTAGGAAGATTCTAAATGAAGTACACAGTTGTTGTTTATCAGTACATCTGGAAGCATGAAATGTATAACGATTTGAAAGAACTTTATTAGTGGCACGGCATGAAACGAGATATCTCAATTTGTTTCGAATGTTTGATTGTCAGCAAGTCAAGCTGAGCATCAGGTGCTGTCAGTTTATTACAGCTATTATGATCCTGATGGAAGTGAGATAACAATGATTTCGTATCTGTTTCCTTATTCCAAAGAAAGATGCTTGGACAGATGACGAATCAGTCATTCATTCCGGTAGGTACAGATTTCCCGCTTGATAAATTGGCTGAGTTGTATATCTCAGAGATTGTACGATTACATAGTGTTCCCCTATCTATTGTTTAGGATAGAGATCCAAATTTACTTTGCGATTTTGAAAGAAATTACAAGAAGCTTGGGTTCGAAGTTGCATTTTAGCACTGAATTTCACCCGCAAACGAATGGTCAATCCGAACGAGTTATTCAGATACTTTAGGATATCTTGCATTGTTGCATTCTTGAGTTTGAAGGTAACTGAGAGAAATATCTATCACTGATTGAATTTGCTTACAATAATTGCTTCAATGATAAAAGATGCACTATACAAGCTTAACATGAAATGTCGAACACCATGTACTGGAGTGAGCGCAGCAAAATAAGATTCACGGGTTATCTAACCAGAGCACTGAAAAAAAGTGAAGTAATTCGTGATGTTTGAAGA